>NC_092116.1:13748320-13860820 GCF_045679555.1 Salvelinus alpinus
TGGCGAGGGAGAGTTTCGAAATGCCTAACCCCGCTAATAATTATTTTTGTTGAGGTAGCAAATGGATGGATGGATGGGTGGGTGGATGGATGGAGAAACGGATGGAGCGATGGATGGATGGACGACTTGACTCAGAAACTGTGGTGCTACAGAGGGAAAGCTAAGTCATTATATCAACATGGGGCACATCATTGTTCAGCGTGAGGCATCAATAGCCGCAGGCGTTAAGTATTTAGCAGAGAGCCCAGTCAAATCTTAGGGATTACTTAGCAAAGTATGTTACAGTAGGTCCCCTGCCAGATGACGGGGTCTCCCAAACCATATGGATATTTTGAGTACATAAGAAGGTAGGAATGTCAAGCTTTAAAACAACTTGCCTAAATGGTTTATTAACAGAATTTCTGTTTGGACATCTAGTTTTGGCTTGACTCTGTAATGTCCTAGATGGAAGTAACTTTTAGGAAGGGGAACTGCTTTGGTTTTTTAGATTGTACGTCAATACTACAACAAGTATGAAACTGTTTTAAATAATTACTATATTTAAAAGGTAATGCAACGCAAAGATATATTTCTTCACATCCTTTTCTCATTTCCCCACTGATGCATTGAAGCGGTCTCAGTTCAAGATGACCTTGCCTTAACTTTCAGAGAAGACAGGTCTAAGAGACCAGTCTGACCTCCTCCACGCCTCTCAGAATAGACCTAATTAGTTGAGCCCACTTTTTTCCATTAGATGTTCTTTTTTATTTAAGGCAGAGGCAGGAGTGACGAGTGGCCGCCTGGTGCTGAGGATGGTAGAACTACGCTGACATCAAATTAGAGACAGAGCGAGCAGTACAGAAGAGAAGAGGGAGAGTCCTCAGTGTCTCTGTGAGGGCCGGGGGGCATTCCAGCAAATTCCAAACCTTGAGATTAAGATTGAAATTATTTTTAAAAACTAGGGCTTGTTATTGCCTTTACATGTTGTAATGAGCCTTAGGTGGCCATGCTATCTCGATTGGGTTTATTTTCACCCCAGATGAGTTCTGGTGCTACATCACTAGTACACTTACTTCAGATGTAATACTTGAGACTAAATTAAAGTCAAGTTAATAGCACATAAGCACCCAAGGTTTGTTTTCAAGCTATCTACAGTATGTGCCTACTTTGGTGAGTGGGAATCCCACTGCAGGCTCCATTTCCCCTGCAATAATACAATGTAAAGTCATCAAGTCAAGAAGTATTAAATGTTTTTAATATTGATGTCATCTCTCATGGCATTTCTCCACTGCAGACCTTTTATTTATTTAACCTTTATTTAACTGGGCAAGTCAGTTTTTTACAATGACGGCCTACCCCGGCCAAACCCTAACCCTTACATTCAGAGCATGAACTGACTTGGTTGGGAACGGTCCAGGACTCTCCACCCTGGTAACTGATCTGATGATTGTTTTTTCCACACTGCATGGATTCTAAATGTGTTGGCCCTTCCTCAGCGCTCGCTCCACACAGCCGTATGGAGTTGTTATTCACACACGGGAGCAGATGTTGCGAAGAGAAAACAGCGTGACAAGATTGTGATCGATGCATACTGCCCCATCAAAATCGCTGCATAATTTGGCGGATGGCATCAGGATAACAACCTGCATTAGCTGGAGACAGCTGTCGCCATGGCGCCTGGGTAACTGGGCTGCTACATTCTCTGCTCCTTATTTCGGATAGAAGCAGGACAGCCAATTAGAGTGATTTACAGCTGGGGTCGAGAACACCTTAAAGCCCATTCCCAGCCTAGCAAAAACAAAGGCAAGGCTACCTAGGGCATAAATGGAGAGGCTCACAGAAGACACTGTGAGAGATGTGTAGTGTTTGAGATTAACAAAGCTGTTGGTGGTAGCTCCAGGGTTGTCCTTTAACCAGCTAATTTAACCAACGGTTATTTTGCCACGCTGTTGTCCTCTTTATTTATTTTTGGAGATAGAAGTACTCGATCAAATAATATGATCTGTGATAGATCTATAATAAACAATAGTAAACATAATGAATTGATAATTGTTCTCTGATTTGCTGTCCAGTACAATAGAATAGTTATATTTGTCTATGTTTTAAAGCTTACATACTGTATTGATGTGTGGATTATTGCACCAACTGGCTTTTCTGATGTCATTCACGCAGCAGCAGAGTCCTAAAGTTGAGACAATATCCACATCTGGAGAGCACACCAGGAAGACTTTGTCGTGTCTGTGACTATCATTAAATGTGAAGACTGTATATTATCAAATCAATTCTCTATGTGTAATTTAATTATGCGATTAAACTAATCATGTAACTTTAATTAACTTGGAAGTCGGGGCACCACATGTTTTGTTTTATAGAGTGTCAATTTCCCAAATATAACTCTTCATATATTTTCATATCTTATCAAAACAGTGCTTATTAATGAATTGTACCTCATCAGTTCTCATTAGTGAACATCGCAAACCCTTGGATATCTGCACGAGCATAAATTATGAATCAGCAATATACAAATTGGCTTAATTTATTTACTAACTAACTAATCAAATCACAGAAATACATGAAAACACACAATTAGTTCATACATGGGGTATTACATGATACAAAGAAAAAGTCCCTAGCGTATGAAACCGATATGACGTATTGATAGACAAAGGAAAGTGGGTGTGGACCGCTCAAGAGCGGGAAACTCATAGCTGATAACTACACTCACAAAAATTGCTAATACCTTACATGAACGATCGCTTATTCGAAAAGAAATGGCAATTTACATAATTACGAGAGTATGTCTCTATCTGTGGTCGCCGGTCCGTCTGCTGGAGAGAGTCGACAGAAAGCCTCAGGTTTGTCCACCAGAAGTCACAGTCTGCCGTAGCTGTTATAATGGATACGTCAGAGTACTATACTGTTCTTAGTCCGGGTGCCTTTACCAAACTAAAGTATTTAAACAGCTGCAGTCTGAATAATTATTCTTTAGTTTGTAGATTTCTTCGCCATGTCAACGTGGGAAGGATCTGCACATTCTCTGGTCTTGTCCTTTGGTAGAGTTGTAGTTTAAACCACTTCACACACCAGCGTCACCCGGCATGTTTTGGTCTTAGAAATTCAACCATTTGCATCCTTAGCTTATGTAACAGTATAACTTTACTCCGTCCCCTCGCCCCGACCTGGGCGCGAACCAGGGACCCTCTGCACACATCAACAACGGTCACCCACGAAGCATCGTTACCCATCGCTCCACAAAAGCCGCGGCCCTTGCAGAGCAAGGGGAACCACTACTTCAAGGTCTCAGAGCAAGTGACGTCACCGATTGAAAGGCTATTAGCGCGCACCACCGCCAACTAGATAGCCATTTCACATCGGTTACACTTACACCGTGGTTTGCATGGTCTATAGAATTGTAACCATTCCATTGTGGGGACTCCATCCCGGCGTTCTTTGACTTAATGTACATTTTGTAGTAGGTGGGTTTTATACTCTGTGGAAGAAGGGGCAGTTCTATGACGCCTAATGTGATGTCTGGGCACACGGGTGTGTGGCCACTGACTAGTTAAACTTTATATGAAATCCATACTCTCATTTAGAAGGTTACATCACATTACATCTTCTCACAAATAGTTTCATGTTTAATCACATATGTTTCACAATATTTAGATGTAAACCTGACAGCTGGTAAATGTACACTTTAAGAGATACAGTTATGTGCGTTTCCTGTCTTCATGAGATCACCAAATGAAACACACTCAACATGACTGTCCCTTAAGTGTCCATGGACCATTCCCACATTCTCAAAAATAGAAGCATTGTTTAATTATTCAAAGTTTGATTGTCCAAGGGTCTCTCTGTGTTCCACAGTTTACATTCCAATCTCGAACACTACAGAGCATAGGGGCAGCAAATTTTTTGACCGACCATAAAACAGTCGGCTTCCCGCTCTCCCCCTCTGAGAGAGAGCATGCTGTAGAGCAAACCCCCCTGTAACCTGATCCTTCAGATCGTCACAGGAGAGTTATGAGAACTACAAAGATAAGAGACCTCACCATTGTGAAAAGAGTTTCTTATATCAATCAAATCTCAAAAGACACATGCAAATACATACATACTTTTTAACATTAAATCTCACCAGAGAATACATAATGGGGAGAAACCTTACTCCTGCTCTGACAGTGAGAAGTGCTTTACTACATCAAGTAAATGGAAAGTCCATCAGGGAGTGCACATTTGAGAAAAACCGTATCACTAACCAGGTTTCCATCCAACCTTTTTACGTGAATAAAATACATGTTGGATAAAACATTTCACGACAGGCCTGCTGGAAACAACAAATTTGTTGGTAAACTTTCCAAATGTCGACAAAGAAAAATACGCTAGACAGGGATGTGATCTTTTTGTGTCTGTAAAATGTATTATGCAAGAAATGGCAGTGGACACGCTTTTATGCGCAAATATTGATATTATAACCATCATATCGTAGTAAACTTGGAGTCACACGATGATTTGTTTTGTGGTCCTCCCACTACGACTGGGGAAAGCATGCAGTTTATTAGGCTAGAGATGAAATAAGTTATGATAAGTGGTGTAGTGGTGCCTGGAGAATTGGGTATGCTCTAATTTTGCCCGCCGGCAAAGGAAAGGCACCCTGTGTGAAATGATATGAGAAACAGTTACATACACTCTGAATGACCTAAAATGATGAATCCCATATTGGTATTTAAAAGTCAGGTCAACCCAAGCTGTACTGTGCAGTAGGCTAATAGTAGGCCTACTATTGAAACAGGTAAACTGAGTCAGAAATTCCCAGGTTTCAGATTTTCCCCCACAAAAATGTGGTTTTCGTTCTCAAAGTCACACTTCTTTTAACACACAAAATGTTATTTTCTAGGTCAATAACAATGCTTAAACCACATCAGGAGACCACTTTTGAGGTCTGGGAAAAATCGAAGAAATGTTGATTTTTGAGAGTGCGTACCCTTTATTTCAAGTGTGCAGGCACCTAGCACTACCTTTTGATTAGGGTGTTTCCAGCACATGAGATGGAGTTTGCAAAGGAAATGGCCACTGGAATAACGCAAATAATCATGATATGTTTCTAAAAATAGGCTACATTGTAGCTAGTTAACATTTAATAAAGAAGGTTTTTGGGAAAGCCTTTCCATCTACCAGAAGACAGTTTTCCCTATCATTAGCGTCGCTATATTTTTCCTGTTCCTTAATTGTTTGAAACTTGGATATTTTACTTCATATTATGAGGTATGTCTTACCTCAGCTGCATATAGCCAAAATTCCACCATAGAAATGTAGAGGCAATTATTTGTATAAAGACTTCGTCATATGCGTTCTCCTGTTCTATTGGTTTTCTTTCAACTTTGTTTCATTGTCTAGCAGCCAAAGGCATTATCTTAATCATATTAGCAACTCATGTTGCATCTTTAAATCCCCCCTCCTTTCTAATGCATAGTTCCATCTCTGTCCATGAAACCGCTTGTATGTGCAGTGTGCATTTTTAGAACGTGTTTTCCCGCAAAATGCATTTTGGAACATTCATTTGTAGGCCTACTGCCGTGTGTTAATAGCTGCGCCTAAAATGGGAAGAAATACTAGTTTATCAACATTTTAAACTAAACATTCTGATCTGTTCCATCAGCCCGATTAGTTAATATGGCGTATACAGTTGAAGTCGGAAGTTTACGTACACCTTAGCCACCTTAAATTGTTTAACTTGGGTCAAACGTTTCAGCTAGCCTTCCACAAGCTTCCCACAATAAGTTGGGTGAATATTGGCCCATTCATCGTGACAGAGCTGGTGTAACCGAGTCAGGTTTTGTAGGCCTCCTTGCTCGCACACGCTTTTTCAGTTCTGCCCACAAATTTTCTATAGGATTGAGTTCAGGGCTTTGTGATGGCCACTCCAATACCTTGACTTTGTTGTCCTTAAGCCATTTTGCCACAACTTTGTCATTCTGCCCCCTCAGTTAACCGACTGTTCCTAGGCTGTCATTGAAAATAAGAATTTGTTCTTAACTGACTTGCCTAGTTAAATAAAGGAAAAAAACACATTGGGCTTATTGGTGAAACCTCTCGCTTTGACCCTTCCTCTCTGATAATATTATAATACTATAATATTATAATACTATAATATTACAGCACACACTATGTGAAACGTTGCTTCCCTGTCAGCAGTTTCCTGTGGGTAGTTCAGTGTTTCCTGTAGGTAGGTGGGTTCAACCTACCTACAGAAGTTTAACACATATAAGCTAGGGAACTAATAAGATAGAAGTGACATAGCCTCGTGGTATTTTCAACTCTTCATGACAGTAGTCTTGTTTAGCTCAGTGGAGCCCCATTTAGAGACAGATATGATATCTGCTATGATCCTTATTATCCTGTTCTGGAGCGCAGGAAGGATGTCGTTACATTGACATACACTGTTTGTGACATATGTTTTGATATTGTATGATATTTTTCCTAGTAAAAGAACATGCAACCGGAAGAGGACCGTAAACATTTGGCTCAAAGTAGGACAATTACGTGATCACCTGAAAATGTACTTCACCGTAGCCTTAATAGTCCATCTGTGGACAGGCACTAACATAAAATGTGATGGTGCCATGCATCTGACTGTTGTATATTTAGTGTCTCTCTCTCTCTCTCTCTATTTTCTCTCTTACTCCTCTTTCTTTGTCCCATGTCTCTCTCTCTGTGTCTCTCTCTATTTTCTCTCTGTGTCTCTCTCTCTCTTTCTCTCTATTTTCTCTCTTTTACTCCTCTCTCTCACTATTTTCTTTCTCTTACTCCTCTGACTTTCTCCTCTGTCTCTCTTTTTCTCCTCAGCTCTTCAGGCCCATAGCGTCAGGCCACCAGGTTAGTAGATTATAAATCTACAGTGATTATGGCAGTTCATTATTAGTCCAAAATATTATGCCGCATGGCGAAATTCATGGGTCCATCCATACACGCCATACTAAACAATAACAAGTACTATTTTATGGAACTACTAATACTTCTCAACCACAAAGCATTACTGCTGATAGAATAACCGAAGCACTGCCATAATCTGTCTTCCCCACTCTGTTTTCCTCTCTGTTGTTTACAGCTGAATTATCCATCAGACTGGTAAATGGGACCAGTTCCTGCTCTGGGACAGTGGAAGTATTTTATGAAGGAGAGTGGTTAGGTCTATGTCCTTCTTGGTCGTGGAGAGTGAGAGAGGCTAAGGTTGTGTGTAGAGAACTGGGCTTTGTGAATGTTGTAGCTACATCAAGAGGACCTCCATTTGAAGAGGGTCGAGAAAGAGTCAAGGTATTTGATTGCAGGGGAGAGGTGTCGTCTCTCAGAGATTGTAATTCCAGAGGAGGACCAGGTTTCTGTGATGGTGACAATTATGTTAATGTGACCTGTTCAGGTAAGAGACTACTATTATTGTGAGATTTCTTTGTACATTTGATATATAACTAATCTGCAAAGAGAGGTTAAAATGTTAATTGTAGGGGAATGCGTACCATAGCAATGATAAGGCTATCTTCACATCATGAAAGGTCATGTTAATGTTCATTTCTCCTCTCTCTCTCTCTCGCTCTCTTTCTCCTCTCTCTTTCTTCATCCCCCGTGTCTCTCTTTCTCCTCTCTCTGTCTCTCTCTCTCCACTGTCTCTCTCTCTCCACTGTCTCTGACTTTCTTTCCTCTCTCTCTTTCTCCTCAGATCTCCAGGCTCAAAGCGTCAGCCCAACAGGTTGGTAGAGTATAAATGTACATCTAAATCAAAGCAAATCAAATATTATTTGTCACATGCTTCAAATACAACAGGTGTAGGTAGACCTTACCGTGAAATGCTTACTTAACTGCATTATTGGTCAAGGGCTTCTAAGAAAAATAAGTTAAGAAAATATTTACTAAACAAACTAAAGTAAAAAAAATAGAAGACCAACAATAAAATAACAATAACGAGGCTATATACAGGGGGTACTGGTATCGAGTCAATAAAAAACGAGTAGCAGCGCCGTAAAAAAGGGGGGGGGAGGGGGGGGGTCAATGTAAATAGTACAGGTAGCCATTTGATTAGCTATTCAGCAGTTTTATGGCTTGGGGGTAGAAGCTGTTAAGAAGCCTTTTGGACCTAGACTTGGCGCTCCGGTACTGCTTGCCGTGCAGTAGCAGAGAGAACAGTCTATGACTAGGGTGTCTGGAGTCTTTGATAGTGATAGTTTGTGTACACCAAGGAACATGAGGCTCTCAACCTGCTCCACTACAGCCCCATCGGTGAGAATGGGGTCGTGCACAGCCCTCCTTTTCCTGTAGTCCACGATCATCTCCTTTGACTTGATCATGTTGAGGGAGAGGTTGTTATCCTGGCACCACACTGCCAGGTCACTGACCTCCTCCCTATAGACTATCTCATCATTGTCGGTGATCAGGCCTACCACCGCTGTGTCGTCGGCTAACTTAATGATGGTGTTGGAGTCGTGCATGGCCACGCAGTCATGGCTGGAAGAAAAAAAAACGAGTACTGTTTTATGGAACTACTAATACTTCTCAACCACAAAGCATTAATGCTGTTAGAATAACAGAAGCACTGCCATAATCTGTCCTCACCACTTCGTTTTCCTCTCTGCTGTTCACAGTTGAATTATCCATCAGACTGGTGAATGGGACCAGTTCCTGCTCTGGGACAGTGGAAGCCTTTAATGAAGGAGAGTGGTTAGGTCGATGTTCTAGATGGTGAAACATGACCAAAGCTAAAGTTGTGTGTAGAGAACTGGGCTGTGTGAATACTATAGCTGCATCTAGAGGACCTCCGGTTGAAGAGAGAAGAGGAGGAGTCAAACTTTTGGGTTGCAGGGGAGAGGAGTTTTCTCTTAGAGCGTGTGACATCAGAGGAGGACCTGGTGTCTGTGATGGTAGATATTATGGTCATGTGATCTGTTCAGGTAAGAAACTTGTAGTGTTGTGAGATTTACTTGTACATTACATTTGCATTGATCATATTGTTAAGGAAATGAGAACATTTAATTTAAAGAGAGGGATAAATGTGAGACAAATTTTTACATTATATTTACATTTGTCATATTGGTTTATGGGAGAGATGCATGGGCAGATCATTGTAGTTAAGATGTTATTAAAGTGAAGCTGCCTGATGGATGTCCTGCTGTACACGCCATACTAAACAACAATAACAAGTGCTGTTTTATGGAACTACTAATACTTCTCAACCACAGAGCATCAATGCTGTTAGAATAACAGAATCACTGCCATAATCTGTCCTCACGACTGTGTTTTCCCCTCTGCTGTTTACAGTTGAATTATCCGTCAAGATGGATGAATGGGACCAGTTCCTGCTCTGGGACAGTGGAAGACTTTTATGAAGGAAAGTGGTTAGGTCTATGTTTTTGGTGGTTGTGGGGCATGAGGCTAGCTGAGATTGTGTGTAGAGAGGTGGGCTGTGGGAATGAAGTAGCTACATCTATAGGACATCTGTTTGAAAAGGATAAAGGAGTTGTCGGACTGAGTTGTAACAGAGGAGCTAGCCAACAACACAGCTACAGTAACACAATCACTTCTAACTGATGCTGGAAAGACTGAAAATTAGCTGCGTTTCATTTTACCGTTTTTCAGTTTTTTTGTTTGTATATATCCATAAAAATGATGCCAACTGATTCATGATTTCGACAGGCTGAGAAACGCTGCCTGCCTTTCTGTCTCGTCCCGACAGGCGACACGTTCTTTACTATGGGACAGCAAGAGATCAAATTTAAATATTGAAACAATGTTGCAAATGTCGGAGAGACAGACAGCAAGTTTTATACAAATCTCCTCTGTTGAAAACTAAATGTTAGTCTAAAAGAAATGTGAGATAATGTCTAGATGCTTTTTGTATTGGAGAACATGTTTATACGTTGCTTGGCTGGGCTGCTGAGACAATGGATTGCGCAATGGAACAGAGTAAATAAACATTTTAATATCATAGATTTAGTCGTGGCAATTTGTGGAATAGACACCGGCTGGAATGCGGTTTTAACCAATCAGCATTCAGGATTGGACCCACCCGTTGTATAATGTAATTTAACTTGTTATTACCTGAGCAGATCACTGTGAATGAATAGTCAAGACATTATGTTCTTTTACACTCCCTCTGTGCAGGCTCAGACCCTCGTAGCCAATTCCAATCCCTTTAATGGTGTTACCACCAGGTAGTACTGAAACAGTGGAGCCACAACCCAGCTGTCTACACACTACTGCAGCTACATCCTCCCAGTCATCAGTTCCCACAGTCCTCCACTCCATCAGCACAGCGACTGCCTCCTTCCACCCGCCTCACATAATCAACCTCTGAGAAAAGAAAATAATAGAAAAAGAAGAGAGAGATGGTAATCTTACTTATTTTCTCACAAAAGCACACCTATAGTGCCTTCGGAAAGTATTCAGACCCCTTGACTTTTTACACTTTGTTACGTTACAGCCTTATTCTAAAATGGATTCAATATAAAAAAAAATCTATAGCAATCTACACACAATACCACATAATGACAAAGCTACTGTATCTCTGCTTATTCAGTGTCTTACACTTATCATACATGTTTGACCTGTTGCATACTTAAAAATGCGCCTGTTGTAGATGTCTGAGGTTTGCTCTCACAAGGACGGCTCAGCGGGAGTGGAAATATTGGCTGAACGCCTAGACTGTGGTTGCCAGGTGTTCTCCTCCTCTGCAGCAGAGAAAGGATGCACTTGACTATCTCTGTGTGACCCGTAGTGATAGTATAAATATGCTGAGGGGGAAATACCTCGTCAGAACTTCTGACGAACTTCCACACGAAGTGCTGTTTGTCTGTAATCTCTCCACTGACGTGAATAAACATAAATTCATTTAAGCTTGACTTTTCGGTCCTTAGTGCTTATTTCCATGACATAACTTATTTACATAACTATTCAGACCCTTTGCTATGAGACTTGAAATTAAGCTCAGATGCATCCTGTTTCCATTGATCATCCTTGAGATGATTGGAGTCCACCAGTGATCAAATCAATTGATTGGATGATTTGGAAAGGCACACACCTGTCTATGTAAGGTCCCACAGTTGACATTGCATGTCAGAGCAAAAACCAAGCCATGAGGTTGAATGAATTGTCCATAGAGCTCCAAGACAGGATTGTGTCGAAACACAAAAAATGTCTACAGCATTGAAGATCCCCAAGAACATAGTGGCCTCCATCATTCTTAAATGGAAGATGTTTGGAACCACCAAGAGTCTTCCTAGAGCTGGTCGCCTGGCAGAATTGAGCAATTGTGGGAGTAGGGCATTGGTCAGGAAGGTGACCAAGACCCAATGATCACTCTGACAGAGCTCCAGAGTTCCTCTGTGGAGATGGGAGAACCTTCCAAAAGGACAACCATCTCTGCAGCACTCCACCAATGAGGCCTTTATGGTGGAGTGGCCAGACGGAAGCCACTCCTCAGTAAAAGGCACATGACAGCCCACTTGGAGTTTGCCAAAAGGCACCTAAAGACTCTCAGACCATGAGAAACAAGATTCTCTGGTCTGATGAAACCAAGATTGAACTCTTTGGCCTGAATGTGAAGTGTCACATCTGGAGGAAACCTGGCACCATCCCTACAGTGAAGCATGGTGTTGGCAGCATCATGCTGTGGGGATGTTTTTCAGCGGCAGGGACTGGGAGACTAGTGAGGATCGAGGCAAAGATGTACGGAGCAAAGTACAGAGAGATCCTTGAAGCAAATCTGCTCCAGAGCGCTCAGGACCTCAGACTGGGGCAACGGTTCACCTTCTTACAGGACAACGACCCTAAGCACACAGCCAAGACAATGCAAGAGTGGCTTTGGGACAAGTCTCTGAATGTCCATGAGTGGCCCAGCCAGAGCCCAAACTTGAACCTGATCGACCATCTCTGGAGAGACCTGTAAATAGCTGTGCAGCGACGCTCCCCATCCAACCTGACAGAGCTTGAGAGGATCTGCAGAGAAGAGTGGGAGAAACTCCCCAGATATAAGTGTTACAAGCTTGTAGCATCATACCCAAGAAGACTCGATGCTGTAATCGCTGCCAAAGGTGTTTCAACAAAGTACTGAGTAAAGGGTCTGAATACTTATGTAAATGAATATTTCAGTTTTGTATTTTGAATACATTTGCAAAGAAAATTCTAAAAACCTGTTTTCACTTTGTCATTATTGGATATTGTGTGTAGATTGATGAGTGGGAAAAAACAATTTTATCAATTTTAGAATACGCCTGTAACGTAACAAGGGGTCTGAAAACTTTCCAAAGTTTGCCTCTCATATTCTTTACTGTAGGTGAGAAACAATGTTGATTGAGTGACAAACTGTTTCTTACCTGAGCTGGTGAGTCCAACAGCATTACCAGGTAGGCAGTTGTTATTTTTTCTGTCTGAGGTGTCACAGTCCAGGAGAAGGGACTCATTGCCTTTACACTGGAACTCTTTATCCCAGGACTGCCCTTCTCCATAGAGCCCCCCCTGTAGACCTGCAGGAGCCCCACAGCCAAGCTCCCCGCAGACTACCTCTGCATCCTGCCGGTCAAAGTCAGCTTCGCACACTGAGGCCCAGGACTGACTTGACTTCACCTCCACTCTTCCGGAGCAGAATCCAGCTCCATCCACAAGCCGCACAGACTCTGGAGAAAAAGAGTTGGTTGAACATTCAATTAGTTTTGTTGATGAAACTGTCAAGGACTTAACACAAATATGTTGGATAAAATATTGTAGTTTGCTATGGTTAATGCTGTTTGAGGTCAAATGTTTTTTGTTTTGTCACTCAGGATAGGGTTGGGAATAATGCAGCTCACATATCTCCCTCTCTTTCAATGAAATAAATAACAAAAATATGATAAAATAAAATATATTGTAAAAATAAATCTCACAATACTAGCAGTTTCTTACCTGAACAGATCACATGACGTTCATAAAAACTTTTACAGGCACCAGGTCCTCCTTCAAAAATGCGACACTGTTCCAGAGAAGACTCATCTCCCTTACAACAACGCGCCCGAAGCAGGTGTTTGGAGGTTATATTGGCAATATATATAACACCTGTACCAATATATCCTCCAAACACTGGCTTCTGGCATTATCACTTAATTAGACTGATTTCCTTCATTCATACAACTTCCTCTGTGCCTCTTTCAATGACTGTTTAGCTTGTAAGTCTGCTTTGCAAAATAGACTACTCAGTCAAGTAACAATCAAATACAACTTTATTAAATACTGTATCACAGAATGCTTTTGTATGCGAGTGTTATCTAATTGAACATAGCTACTCACTAGCATTTTTACACGCCGATGTTGCTGTCTTTAAATGAGGAAAGTAGTTGAGTAGCTACATTTTCTTTTTTTTAAAACAGTCTATTAAAAAACTGAAATACCTTATTTACATAAGTATTCAAACCCTTTGCTATGAGACTCGAAATTGAGTTCAGGTGCATCCTGTTTCCATTGATCATCCTTGAAATGTTTCTACAACTTGATTGGAGTCTACCTGTGGTAAATTCAATTGATTGGACATGAGTTGGAAAGGCACACACCTGTCTATATAAGGTCCCACAGTTGACAGTGCATGTCAGAGCAAAAACCAAGCCATGAGGTCAAAGGAATTGTCTGTAGTGCACTGAGACAGGATTGTATCAATTCACAGATCTGGGGAAGGGTACCAAAACATTTCAGACTCTTCCTAGAGCTGGAAGTCCAGCCAAACTGAGCAATCGGGTGAGAAGGGCCTTGGTCAGGGAGGTAACCAAGAACCCGATGGTCCAACCTGACATAGCTAGAGAGGATCTGCAGAGAAGAATGGGAGAAACTTCCCAAATACAGGTGTGTCAAGCTTGTAGCGTCATACTCAAGAAGACTCGAGGCTGTAATTTCTGCCAAAGGTGCATCAACAAAGTACTGAGTAAAGGGTCTGAATACTTATGTAAATGTGACATTTCAGTTTTTTATATTTAATATATTTGCAAAAATGCCTAAACATTATTTTTATGGGGTATTATGTGTAGATTGATGAGGGGGGGAAACGATTTAATCCATTTTAGAGTCAAGGGGTCTGAATACTTTTTGAATGCACTCTGGGCTGTAGGCCCACTACTTTTGTTGGCACTGTGAGGGAGGGCGGCTAGCACTGTTACATGCTGCTGTTATTGTCATATCTATAGGAAACTAGTTGAATAGGTATTTCCTGTTCTCTTTTATTGTTACAGATCTTCTGGTCCAGCCTGATATCTCCCTGACTGACTCAATGGGAGGGATGTTCAGGGGCTACAACTTCACCATCACCTGCTCCACTCAGCCACAGTACCCAGGAAGCTCCTTCCTCCTCACTTTCACCAGCTCAAACAGAACTCAGACCGCTGTCAATGACTCAGCTGCCTTCCTCTTCCCTGCTGCAAATGACTCCCACCAAGGGGACTACAGCTGTTTTATGAGAATGATGTTTTCTCTCATAACTTCTCCTCTGAGGGAGAGCACTTCTCCCTCACTGTCACAGGTAACAGAGCATGAACCAGACTTATAACTTTGTCATTGACAGATTTCCCACAGATCTATGTGATGATGATCAGTCCCTTCATGAAACGTGTTTCTGTTTGCAGCCTCTCCTCTGCCAAACTTCATCAGACACATTGTAGTGCTGCTGATCCTACTGACAGCCAACACCACCTCCTACCTGTACTTCAAGGTAAAGACATTCACTCAGAGGTGACAAGTCAAATGTTTGTATTTGAGCAGATTGATATTTCAATTGTTTTGAGGGGCTGATTTGTTATGGGGGTGCCCCCCATTTTTTGTTTAATGACTGATTTGAATATATTTGTAGTCTGGTACAGTAGATAACAGAAAGTCACAGATACAGTCTAGTTATGTCATTAACCAGTTGTGTATCCATCGGGGGAGGGAGAGACGGACATATATACTGTATATACACTGAGTATACCAAACATTAGGAACACCTTACTAATATTGAGATGCATGAATTTAATATTAAGAGTGTGCAAAGTTGTCAAGGCAAAGGGTGGCTACTTTGAAGAATCTCAAATATAAAATATATTTTGGTTTAACACTTTTGGTTACTACATGATTCCAAGTGTTATTTCATAGTTTTGATGTCTTCACTATTATTCTACAATGTAGGAAATAGTCAAAATAAAGAAAAAGCCTGGAATGAGTAGGTGTGTCCAAACTTTTGACTGGTACTGTGTGTAAATATATACACACACAACTGAACAAAAATGTAAACGCAACATGTAAGGTGTTGGTCCCATGTTTCATGAGCTGAAATAAAAAATCACTCAAATCTTCCCTACGCACAAGAAGCTTAATTCTCTAAAATATTGTGCACAAATTTGTTTATCCATTTGTGAGCATTTCTCCTTTGCCAAGATAATCCATCCACCTGACAGGTGTGGCATATCAAGAATATGATTAAAGAGCATGATCATTACACAGGTGCACCTTGTGCTGGAGACAATAAATGGCCACTTTAAAATGTGCAGTTCTGTCACACAACACAATGCCACAGATGTCTCAAGTTGAGAGCATGACTACAGGAATGTGCACCAGAGCGGTTGCCAGATAATTGAATGTTCATTTCTCTACCATAAACTGCCTCCAATTTGGTTTTACAGAATTTGGCAGTACGTCCAAACGGCCTCACAACCGCAGACCAAATGTAACCACGCCAGCCCAGGACCTCCACATCCGGCTTCTTCACCCGTGGCATCGTCTGAGATGGGGGGTGACGAGCATGGATCTTTATGTCAATTCCATGGAGATGGTCTCTCTGCGCTCCAGAGCTGAAGCCGGAAGAGAGTAGCCCAGGGGACGGAGTAGGACAACACTGATCCTACACGCTGATCTTATGTAAGTTCTGCATTTTAAAATCCATTGTCAGCCTGCACTTGTGTGTAAAATGTGGTGTCAAAACTTAAGTGGTTCAAACTTTAACAACACAAGTTCAGAATGTGTTTATATATTATAACCTTGGAAGAAATCTTAAAGGAGTAACTGCAAAAACCCTTATTATTTGTTGTATTATTATTGCTTTGACATGTATAACTTTTAAGAGACTTAACTCATTTTCGCCTTGCATTCCAACATGTATTGCTTTTTGGCTTTGTTTATGTTGCATATCTTATTCTGTATACTCTAAGATTCTTTATCTTGAAGTGTTACCATATATTATTATAATCATCAGCCGGCATTTAATCCGATTGCACGTCGTAGCGCGCTTGTCATTTAAAGCTATAATCCTTAATTGGTGAAACTGCCACGACCGTTTGGGACATTACAACAACAAAGAAGTTACTGCAAACAACGAACACTATTTGACATCATTACAGGCTTGATAGAACAACAGTATATATGCTGCAATTAGTTTTCACCACGCTGCCGAGGCTCCTCTCCTCCGTTTCTCTTCCTTTTCAACAAGACAAAAACAATAACAAAGGCCCTGAGGCGAACAATAGGCTGTTTCCCCTAACGTGGATCTGTAGAGGTAATTTCCGATTGAGCCGACATCTGCAGTCTTTACCGTGAATGTGATCTCCACGAATGCAGAAACATTGCCTTTAAAATCAGCATGGTCAACAGCGCTCTACAACAGGCAATCGGATTAAATCCTGGCCTTTTATATATTTTTTAAAAAAAATTAAAAGGGGGACTTTTTTCACAAGAGTTTTTGATTGGTTGTTGGGGTTTGTTTTCTTGTTTTTTATCTCATGTTATTCATGATAAATGTTATGATTTTAATTATTATGTACCGGTATATTATTGGTATGATGCTAGTAGTACAGTGCATTCAGAAAGTATTCAGACCCTTTGACTTTTTCCACATTTTGTTACGTTACCGCCTTATTGTCACGCCCTGACCTTAGAGATCCTTTTTATGTCTCTTTTGGTTTGGTCAGGGCGTGAGTTGGGGTGGGTATTCTATGTTCTATGTTTTGTAGTTCTATGTTTTGGCCGGGTAGGGTTCTCAATCAGGGACAGCTGTCTATCGTTGTCTCTGATTGAGAACCATACTTAGGTAGCCCTTTTTCCCACCTGTGTTTGTGGGAAGTTGACTTTTGTTTAGGGCACATAGCCTTTAGCTTCACGGTTTGTTTTTGTAGTGTTTGTTGTTTAGTTCGGTGTCTTTTTTCCAAATAAAGAGAAAATTTACGCTAACCACGCTGCACCTTGGTCCTCTTCTTTTCACGGCCGTGACACTTATTCTAAAATTGATTAAATAAATAAAAAATCTCATAAATCTACACACAATAACCCATAAAGACAGAGCGAAAATGGGTTTTTAGAATTCTTTGGAAGCCACTCCTCAGTAAAAGGCACGTGACAGCCCGCTTGGAGTTTGCCAAAAAGCCCCTAAAGGACTCTCAGACCATGAGAAACAAGATTCTCTGGTCTGATGAAATCAAGATTGAACTCTTGGAACTGAATGTCAAGCTTCACATCTGGAGGAAACCTGGCACCATCCCTACGATGAAGCGTGGTGGCAGCATCAGGCTGTGGGGATGTTTTTCAGCGGCAGGGACTGGGAGACTATTCAGGATTGAGGGAAGGATGAACGGAGCAAAATACAGAGATACTTGATGAAAACCTGCTCCAGTGCATTCAGGACCTCAGACTGGGGCAAAGGTTCACCTTTGTCACAAGACGACAACCCTAAGCACACAGCCAGGACAACGTAGGAGTCTCTGAATGTCCTTGAGTAGCCCAGCCAGAGCCCGAACTTGAACCTGATCGAACATCTGACAGAGCTTGAGAGGATCTGCAGAGAAGAATGGGAGAAACTCCCCAAATATAGGTGTTCCAAGCTTGTAGTGTTATACCCAAGAAGACTGGCGACTGTAATTGCTGCCAAAGGGGCTTCAACAAAGTACTGAGTAAAGGGTCTCAACACTTATGTAAATGTGATATTTTTTATAAATTTGCTAAAATTTCTAAAAACCTGTTTTTTCTTTGTCATTATTGGGTGTTGTGTGTAGATTGATGAGGGGAAAAAACCTACTTAATCCATTTTAGAATAAGCCTGTAACAAAAAAAGTAAAGGGGTCTGTGTACTTTCAGAATGCACAGTATATGATGTTATTATCTTATGATCTTTGGGTTAGAAGGAAAGTATTGTAGGCCTACTTAGTACGGTGTGATATACAATAGATTGATTTGCAAATGAATAGATAAGTCAAGTAAATAAATATTGTGCTATATCAATTGCCTCAAAGGTATTGTTGACAAGATTATCACATCCACTGTATGTGTGATGTGAGTTCAGATTATGTTGCTGTTATGTTATTTACTTTCCAGATAAAGACCTGTTGCTCTCTAAACTGCCATTTAATCACCCCCCCCCCCCCCCCACCCCACCCCCCCCCCCCCCACCCCCCACAAAGGTCAGGTGATTATTGATCACGCGTGATTCCATCAGTGACACCAAACAACAGAAGACTGTCTTGGAATCAACCATTTGCAGATTCTTGCCATTCTGTTTGTGCTTTTACGTTTGGCACAAACAGACCTGGGACCAGGCTACTCAGATTGTGGTTCAGAGCGGTGAAAGAACACTCAATGTACCATAACAAAGTAAAACACCCAGTAACAATAAAATAAAAGGTGTAAAGCGTTCATCAGTTAAAGGAATCATTTAAACGACAGTATAGGTAGCAGCTGAATCCCTTAATGCAGAGTTGAACATCTTGTCATGGCAAAGATCTACCTCTAGAGAGAGTGAATTGTGGAGGGTGAATCTAAGTCTAATACACATACACGTCATTTAGACCCATAAAAACTATACATTCAAAAAGGTGAAATAGATATATTATCAAAATGGTTAACATATAAGGTTAGAAGTCTTCTTATTTAATATACAAAAATGATAAGAGCAGGACAGCCATACACTAAACAGTACACTAGATGGCAGCAAAGCGACCACTAAGACCCGACAGGAATGATGAGAAACTCATATCTACACTGTTGTACTATCAGAAATAGTGGAGTCTTACAGCCCAATATAGGCAAATACAATTGTATATCTTCATTGTTATTCCTATGTCAAAAGGTCATGGGCTATTTGTAGAGTATGTAAGGGTAGAGACATGATAGCCGTGGTATAATGGCCATATACCACACCCCCTTGGGCCTTATTGCTTAATTATAACCTGATTACTAACACTTCAAACCAAAGCCTAGGGGACTCCAAAACAACTCTTCAGATCTCAGGCAAGGTTACTCATCACACAAGTGTGGTCAGTCACACCAACACCTATAGAAGGAGTCTCCACGGACCTGTTCAGGTGGATGTAATAATATAGAATGTTCAGATAGAAATGTATTGCGTATAACAGATATTAGTCTCTGCTCTATTCATTCTATTTCTATCTGCAACGTTCAGAATGTTTCACATCACTGAATACACACCAGCTCTCCAATGAAGATAGGTGGGTTGTGATGAGGACTGGAGGTAGAGGTGGTGGCAGTACTGTAAGGACCCCACACGGGCTGTATTAATGTGCCCAGTAGGATGCCTGTGGCCATGACATCCCCCATCTCCTTCAGGAAATGTTAATGAGGGCCGGAGGTGACATGAAGAAATGAGTAATCAGAACAAACAGTGCATCTCCCATGGTGCCAAGGGGCAACGCCGTCAGGAAAGGTTAGACTTTCTTCGTTCAGTGAGGTATCCGTCTTTGCTACCAGCTATTGCTAATATTGTTGCCTACAGTGGGGTTTTATGAAATTGAATTTCCCATTCATCCTCAAAGAAGTCAATAAAATCAATTCTGACGTACCACTCCAACCAGGCCAACTGTTGACTGAGTTTGGTTATCATCTCAAATCATGAATACCATGGCCCAGTCAACAAGTAGAGTAGAGTAGAATAGTGTAAAGTCTGGGACATTTGAGTTGTCAAACCAGTAGTTCACAGCAGCTCACACTTTATTAACTACAAACAAAAACAAATATAGAAATAAATAATGTCCCACATTTAGGGCTCTATTCAGTCTTTAAAGCTGAAGCGTTACAGATTCCGCTGTAATTTATGATTGAGCCCACGTGCAGCATTCTCTGTGAAGCCAGTCTCTGCTACAAGCGGGAACATTGCCTTTAAACTTTAATCACGCAGTAAAGCTAAACTTCCGCGATGCGGATTGAACAGAGCCGTCAGGCTTCGTTTATACAGGCAGCCCAATTCTGATCTTTTTTCCGTTAATTGCTCTTTTGTCCAATCAGATCTGAAAAACACCTGATGTGATTGGTCAAAATACCAATTAGTGGAAAAAATATCAGAATTGGTCTGTCTGTGTAAACGCAGCCTCAATACGCACTTGCATCTTTGCCCTTTGGCTGGTAAATTAATGCTTACTTCTTCTGGGAACATGATGGGGGTGGGGAGATGGAGATTGGGGGGGGGGCAGTGGGCAGTGGGCAAACCTCCCAATTAACATTTGAGTCACTCCATATCATTAGCAGCTCTGTGTGGATTAGGACCACACATCGTGCCGGAGACGCACCAGGGCTGGTGGGGCTAATCTCAACTGACGCAACACCCCTGGGCCTGGCTGAGACAGACGTCACCCTCCAACCTCATCCGTCAACACTAGACTCTGAATGAGTCCCAAATGGCACCCTATTCTACTCCCAAAAGAGTGCCATTTCAGACGGGCCCTGGTCAAAAGTAGTGCACTATACAGGGAATAGGGTGCCATTTCAGGAGCACACTATCATCATCACTGGGCTCGGGGGTTTGTTTAGATCTGAAATGCCACTTGTAATGCTGTGTTGTGTGTTGTTTGCCATGCACACTTCACACTTGTCAATTCCATGTCACAACTTTGCAGATATTGGATGTTGGACAGATGTATAATATTGTTTTGTTCTTGTGACTGTGTCAAACCGCTGTGACCTTCACTTCTTCTCTACAGCTAGTGACCCCCATGACACGCACGCACGCATACGTCCTCATCAACCAATCACATCCCTGTATTGATACGAGGAAGAGCCAAGGATGAAGAAACCTATATATTGGTGGCGCCACTGTTACGTGACACTTCGACAGGGCTGTGTTTTGTGTGTGGACCAACAACCAACTTCCTTCTCTGACATCCAGCCGTTGTTTTGTTTTCCAATAGGATAGTTATTGTTGAACATCCAGTCTAAGATTATCGCTGCTGAATACAGCATTGAAGGATACAGTCGGTATACAGTTTAACCAATAGGAAAGGTACAGACAGGGGAGATGCTGTGTTCCCAGCTGCAGGTGTTACTGGTGGCTCTATCTGCCTCAGTGTTCCTGGCGAGGGTCAGCGCCGCTCCACACAGAGACATGGTAGCTGAACTACTGAGGGCAGATACATCCAAGGGCAACGAGGTGAGTGGTTGACTCACTGTTGTGTGTCAATTGCCTCATTTATAACCTTTGTCTTCCACTTATCCACATTCTGATTGTGCCCACGTGTGCCCATCTATATGGTAGTAAAACGTTGCTTATCTGTCCACATTGTGAACAGATATCCTGCTCCCTCTGTATGCAAATTATTTCAGATATTCTGTCAATGATTTTACAGAGGATGGGGATTTAAATGGTGTCAATGTCCAGATCACAGGTGGTTAGTGGCATCTTAATTGGGCAGGACAGGCTTGTGGTAATGGCTGGAGCAGAATCAGTGGAAAGGTATCAACAACATTAAACACATGGTTTCTATGTGTTTGATGCCGTTCCAGCCATTATTATGAGCAGTCCTCCCCTCAGCAGACTCCACTGGATCCTTTCTACACTTGTAAGATATCCAGACACACCTCTGGAGGTAGTCAGGAAGATCGGATCACAATGCGTCTTTTAAACGTCTACACCCGTCTAAAAATGTGGGCAAGATCAAGACAAAGGATGCACGCTAGAACCATGTATAAATGGAGCTAATGTTTTTATTCATTCTTGAATGATATTCTGTAGTATTCAACTCAATGGTCATACAATTTCAAGAGGACTAGTCATATTAAATGACCATAACTTCTACTTGCTGTATATGTTAAATGATTTGATGATTTAATTAGGCTTAATGTTTTGGTCCTAGAATAACTGACAGAAGTGTTCCACGACAACCGTAGTGTTATAGCAACAAAGGAGTTCTAATATCCGTGGTGTCAGTTATTCCCTTTCTTGGATGGACAATGAAGTTGTATTTTATGCTATTATATTCTTTTCCTAATAGGATCTCTCCCGCACCCTCCTGCTGAAGATAATGTCGGACCTGATGAGCACAGCCGTGGGGGAGAACGAGGTACTACCGGACCTGGAGGAGGCACTCGGGGTGAGGGAGGACGTGGTGCGCCAGCTACCCCTCTCCCATCGGGAACGCAAGGCTGGATGCCGGAACTTCTTTTGGAAGACATTCACATCGTGTTAACTTGCCAAGCAGCCTCTTCTTTGTGCTGGATCATTATAAGACATATTTCTTGCAATGTCACAAATGTAAAATGACAGCTACTATTTTTTTTTGCACTGTTCATTATCAATTAAAAGGCCTAGAATGATGTTGGCACGTACCTGATGTCTTTTTCATGGGTTGGTCATCTAGCAACAAAAGCAACCCGTGCACAACTATGGGGCAAAGTTTAGATTGTTGACATGTAAGCTATATTTCGCCTCCAATGTTTATTGAAAACAAATACATTTGCATAATGAGTACTTGTCTCTTAAATACAATCAGTACAGTTGTTGGTTAGCTAGCTAGCGAATTTTAGCAATATTGGCATCGAAAACAAGCCACTTCCCACATGGCAGTTTCTTTACATTCTTGCTAGCAGCCATCCATATTCACAACAACGCTCTGGCTTCTGCTGCACGGAAGCCTGCACATCGTTTTTGTGATGTTGTCAGCTAACCCATCTATAACACTGAAAAGGTTTTAGGTTAGGGTCTAGTACAGGGGTATATGAAAAGATGACAAGGTGTAGTTTGCTGAAAAATAGGGATGGTTTATTGTATCGATTATGAACTACAATCGGCATTAGGGGGAAAAAAGCAAATGCACACACACCCACTCACACATCTACTTCAAACTTGAGCCACATTGTACAAACCACCTGCTCAGTACAAAAGCATTCTCAGCTTGTATTCCTCATGTGGACAGATCGATTATTCTGCAATACAACAATGGCTTTAAACCACCGATTACACTTGCCAACAAAACATGTTGGCCATCAAGGCCACACATTTGAACGATTGTACCACGAGACTGCACTGAAGGGAAAGAGTGAGATGGTAAAAAAAAGAACATGTCATCATAGGTAATATTTCTAGAGCATTTCATTGCCGTTCTCTTGTACTTATCAATATGACACTGGAACATAAAACATTTACACGCAGTGACGACCATAAACACTGACTTAGAAACAATGAGTGTATAACAGGAGTTGAAATAAATACGCAAAAGTGGAAAATGCAACTCACAGGGCTCACACAGAGATCTTCATATCTTTGTGCTCAGAGACCAATACTGAGGGAAAAGGATCAACTACAGTAGCAAGTACTGTGATTCCGGACACAAATACAGATTTGGGTTTTGAAGGCGTATGAATTAAAAAAGGTGTTCAAGCTTTCAAAATCATATGAGCCACTTTTACGTTGCAAAACAAATTAAAGACGGCGAAACACAAGGACAAATTACATCAAAACAATGTGAGAAGGACTCCAATGTCTCAGAGATGCTTCAACATGGCCGATAGTGCCATGAGGATATGGATTAGCAACACAAATCAAACTCCTAAGACTAAGCTAAAACAAAAACCCATAAAGAACACAAGAGGATGAGATCCCGGTTTCTCAGTAAGACAATTGCAAGCATTAGACTTCATTGCACCTTCTTCACCATTGTAACAGTCAAGTATAAATCAACACAAATGTTAAAAAGAGAAATTATATAATAATAAAAAGCGCATTCAAATTTTGAAGATGGGGTTTGGAGTTTTGGCTGGCTTACAAGTAACATTCTCGGGAAATGCAGTACCAATTATCATGATGCAAATCGCTGTTCTGTTTTGACAAGGCAAACTTGTCAGCTGCCAAGTTATCATCTTGACACAAACGGACTGTTTCAACATTAAATAGGGTCACAGCATTGACTTCAGCGATCTGCTTTTTATGACTACCTAATCTTTCTTTGTCCTCTATTCTATTCACAAATCAATCCAGCTACAGCTACTTCCTCTCCTATGAAACGTATGCACACCCATTCACTCCATAACCAAATCAACTTGCAACATATGCTCCGTCACAGATATCATTTGCATATGTGCGTTTTTTCATGCGAGGCAGTTCAGCGTTATTATTGACTTTAGTGGCATACAAAAAATATATATGTTCCATTATCTGGACTGGTTAGATGGTCATCATCACCACCTAATTTTCCTACTTATCATCATGATCATCAATATCCATCAATCATTATTTGCCATTATAGAGCTCCTTCCATGTCCCCTCTATGTCTGGCAGGATAGAGCGTAAGACATAGTGTAGGACATGCAGGATTAGTGTGACATAAGCAGTGGGGGAGGGTGGGGGAGGGGGGTTAGTGCAGCCCCTGCTGCCTGCAGGTCAGAGGCTCTATACAATACTGGTATGCGCTGAAGGGTAAGGGATAGGGTGTAGTGGATAGGGAGTAGCGGTACAGGATACAATATAGAGGATAGGTGATAGCTAGTATAAACCAGAGGACAAGGATTAGGGAATAGTGGTGGAACTTGTTGTCAATCCATGTTACAATACCCTGTCTTTAACCTGTAATTATGTATCAATAAACCTAGTCAAGTGAAATTAAATAACGGCATCATATTGAAGAGACAGTTTGAGGTTACGTGGTACTACCGATTCTACAGCTTTGGGCATCTGAAGAACGAAGATTGACTATAAGAGTATGAAAAAGTAGAGTAGGACGAAGTTGCCCTTAGTTTAACATTTCCCCCCTTGTGGTTAAGGTTATGATTTGGAGAGGGGTGAAACTGGTCTCAGATATATTCGTTAGGGCAACTTCTACCTCAGAGCAGGTGACAGTAAAGGAAGGATTGCGGGGTCAGAGGTGACGTCCCCTAGATGGTTAGCAGTCAGTGGAGATTTTGGCGGAGAGGTCCTGGATGCGGCGGGCGCTGCAGCCCTTACACAGGATGTGACCGTCCAGGGGATAACAGCCTCGCCCCTCGCCCTCGGAGGACAGGAGCAGACCACACTCCTGGACAGAGAAAACACAGGGTAAATCCACGAACACTGATTGGGTTCAACTGAATGGCCTTTGTACATCTGATGTGACATCCTGCCAAACGTCATTCAACTTGAGCGAAGTATTTTACTAACAAGGACACGCACTCACCTCACACACGTAGCAGTTGACGTGGAAGCTGCGGTCCAGCGCCACTATCCTGACGGTCTCCTCCTGTCCCGGTTCGGGCATGATGGCCTGGCCACACACTGAGCAGCGGGGGGCAAACTTCCTGTTTAGGACAGGAAACAGGACGTACAAGCGTCAACACTAACATTAAAACTCAGAGGGTGGAACACTAACATCACAGTCAGGTAGAATCACGTTTTAAAAAAGGAGCAATGGCTGAACGTTATCTCAAGAAATGAAAGTGTAAATCTAAGTTTCATTGTTCAATGGGAGACTTGTGCTAGTGTCCCAGTTCATTGCTCGTCTAAAAAAGTACAGGTAGTATCTGGCCCGGAGATATTCCGTTTGTTGAGCTGCTGACCTGTGGAAGTCATCTATGCAGTGAATCTGGGAGGTGGCGTCCACGGTGAAGGGAACCCCGTCCAGGCAGCAGCCACACACCACACAGTTGAAGCAGCGCGGGTGGTAGGCCTTTCCCATGGCCCGCAGGATACGGTCCAAGATGGGTTTGGAGCACTTAGAGCAGCGCTCTAGGGTACTCTGAGAGGGGCAGCACAGGTTCAGACAAAATAGTTGTGTGTGCATGTGTGAGATATTGGTGCCAAGCAATTAACCAAAATGTTGGTTAATTTTTGTTTTTCAAACAGCTAACTGAGCGACGTCGGTTCAATTATTGGAAATGTTTTTTGTTCTGTGAGCTCAAAGCGTATATTGAGCAGTTTCTCTAGAGATAAATCAGATCAAGTCCGAACTTTGCGATGCACTGGGGAGTTGTTGTATCCAACTGGCCAATATTCCACAGAGGGCCGAGTGTCTGACGCTTTTCGCGCCACCCTTGTACTTGATTGATGAATTAAGCTCACTAATTAGTAAGGAAGTCCCCTCACCTGGTTGTCTAGGTCTTAATTGAAAGGAAAAAATGTAAACCCGGAGACACTTGGCCCTCCGTGGAATGAGTTTGACACCCCTGTTTTACATAGTTTAGCGCAGAAAACGTGGTAGAGAGCAGTTGCTTCGAGAGGTATCGCTACCTAAAAATACATGATATAAAAGTGATTGATAGTTGGTATTCAGCAGTCATAAAAGTATGCCTTATTTACTTTGAAGTACTACTAAAATAGTGATTTTGTCAGGCAGCAGCTCTACAGGGCTGAACTGCTCATTTTAAATCCTGCCACAACATCTCAATTGGGATTAGGTCTGGACTTTGACTAGGCCATTCCAAAACTGTGTCGCTATTTAGCCATTTTCATGTAGACTTGATTGTGTGTTTTGGATCATTGTCTTGCTGCATGACCCATCTGCGCTTCAGCTCACAACAACTGAAATATTTTATTCAAGTAAAGTAATGTGAATAAATTATGCTTAATAAGTGATGGGCAGTCACTACCATCTGACTGTTATAAATAGTTATATTCTGTTTTGCAGCATTCAACCCACAATGCATTATTATTTTTTTTTAATTATAATCGAACCGAAATGACCTCAAAAAGCACTAATGGGTCAGCACTAGTGAGAATCCAATATATATGGAGAAAGACGGTGAGAAAGAGACAAAGATGGATGGAGAGATCAACTGATGAATTCAGGGAATACTGCTAAAGAATTTAGAACAAAAAGAGATGGAGAAGGGATTCTCAATACAAAAAGTGATAGCAACTCACAATGTAACAGCTTTCACAGTAGCTCTTCTTGTCCAGGGCGTAGAAGGGTTGCCCCCGGAGACGGGCGTGGCAGGTGATGCAGGTGAAACACTCCACGTGGAACACCTGCTCCATGGCGATACAGCCACTGCCGTCGCCAAGCACATTGTCACCGCAACGCGCACAGCGACCTGATAGTATGGAGGGAAAGGAGAAAAGATGAGACTAGGAAGATAAGAGATTTTTACTCAGAAGGAACATCTTGTGTTAAATTTAAATGAACTTTGTAGCCCAAGGGGAAATTAAGATGTAAATAACAGTCCAGTCAACACAAAGGACATAGGGAAGTACCAAAGTATTCCTCTGTAGGTGGGTGATTCATGTCATACACCAACTTCTTAGTGAGCCGGTCCAATTCCTCCTCTTGCCTCGGAGCTGCTGACCCCTAATGGACAAATATGATTCATTATTCATTATTTCCCATTCAGATCAGTGAAACCAAGAGACTGAGGATACAAGTACTCAAAAAGGACCATACTTTAGAAGCAGCAGAGCATGCTGTAGAGTAGATGACCTCTGAACTCTAGACAGACACTCACCTGGCTGGGCTGATAGGCGGGACTTGGGGCCTCTCTTGACCCTGATTGGGGATTCTCCGGGCCTCTCTTGGGCGTGGGGCCCTGGTTCCCTCGCCCTCTAGACCCCCCGGGGATCTCCTTGTAGCCCCCATCAGAGTGCAGCTCCTGGGCTTGGGATGCGGGATGAGGAGGGTACCAGCCCTGGGGGCCCGTCTGGTTCTGGGGTGGGGGGCGCGAGGAGTGCTGGTGGGGCGGAGGAGGGGTGTAAGCCTGCTCGGCTTGTCTACCAGTTTGGGAGTAGGTGACAGGCTGGGCTGTTTTGACCTGGACGCTGAACCTCGGGCCAGTAGGGGTAGAAGAGGTGGTATAGGAGGCAGGGACAGGCTGGGGGTAGGGTTTGGACACCTGGGCATAGGTGTAGTCTGGCTGGGGGGAGTACTGGGGAACCTGGTGGGGATCACTGGGGTAAGGGGGTGCTGGATGGTACTGGGTCTGGGGGTGGGGGGGGTAACCCATGGACAGCCTGCCCTGAGAGAGTGCTCCTGGCTGGGTTGAGGGTTTGTAGCGGTCCCCTGAGATGTGTTTGTTGTAAGGCACGTTATCGTACAGCTGCAAAGGAATGGAAAGGAAACATAAATCATTTTTTTGCCCTTTTTATTTAAAATGAAGGACTAACAAAAACTCAGGCGTAAATATCCAGAAGAACCAGTGATACACTTTCAGCCAGATATGACTTTTTTTTTTTTTAATTGGTCAGTTATACGTTTGTGTACTACGTTTCTGGGGAATAACTTATTCCTCATATGTAGTCAGTCAGGTAACCTACCTGTGTGCTGTTCTGTGGATGGCTGTCCAGATCGGCCAGCATGCAGGTGAGAGAGTCAATCTCTGCATCGAGGTTGGAGTGGTGTACACTTGGCTTCTCAGGTCCACGATGCTGAAATCACAGAGCAGGATCACACACACAGTCACATGCCTTTATAACATTTCACAACAGGAGAAAGATAGAGCAAATATAGTCTCATTACTTGTTTATTTGAATATTGGATTTGAGCAATGTCATGCTCCATGACATTATAACAATCGTAACTAGCCTATCGACATGCAATCAGGTTGAAAACCTCACTAATCTTAGTCTGGAAACCACACTGAACATCGTGGCGAAATGGAGCAATAATCAGTGTGGATTCCAGGCTACAAAAACAATTATGTCCCACCTACCATTAGCTCATAGCTGTCCATGTGAGGGTTCCAGGACCGGTCTTCTTTGAGCCCGTGGGGAGGTGGTTGGTAGTAGTGGTCGTTAGATTTAGGGTGAAACCCTGGGTCCTCTTGGTGCTGCATGGGTCCACCTTTACAACAAATATGACACGGTACACTTTACATTTACAAACAAGACCATAATAACCATAATGTACACACTTTACATTGACACATAATCAAATTGTTTTCATCAATATAGTGCCAGTTCTAATCACCAAAGCGTTGGTGTACTCAATCTTTTATCAGTTCTAACTCTCTTCTACTTCAAGGCTTGAGCTATGTTTTAACTGACGTTTAACTTTCGTTATTGACAACAGTTTATCACAGGTTTTCATTCTACCAAGGTTTAGCACAAGACTCAAGACCAGTGTAACGTAAGGCCCACCACCACCATGTTCCTACCTGTGGGTCCAGTAGCCATGTACCTAGTGGCCATTCCTCCTCCACCTCCTTTCTGGTCATAGACCCCATACTTGGGCCGGGGGTCCGAGGAGACCTTCATGGGCGGCTGTCTGTACATGGCTGGCCCGGAGTGGGACAATTGAGGAACAGTTCTCTCTGGGCTACCCAGAGTCCTTGGCGGCAGCCAGGTGGGACCGGACATGTCAGGGTTCTGAAAAGAAGGATGTTGTGATTAAACTGTTATATTGTAAAACTATAGCAGAACAATTATATTCCTGTATTTAGGACGACAGCAGAAGAATTATATTCTTATTTCTATTACACCATATTGGATGACTGTCTTTCATATAACAGCGATAGGTTTAGGCTACTACATGATACTCAAATTTTCCCTATACCCATCATGAGGTTGCTACAACCTAGCCTATCAATTAAAGTTTACAAGGTATGTGCACACAGGTCAAGAGAAAAATTTGCTGGCATAGGGTGTGATCATTAGTTCAATAGTCGCAAACGAGTCTCCATTGGACAAATTCAGGTATGTTTATCCTCATTTTGTTCCATTAAATGTTTTTCCACAGAATCGGCGGAATGAATACACCCTTGATCACGCGTAAAAACTTGTGGACGTCAATGCACAACACATCAGCTATGTGACCAGGCGAAAAAACACTTTCCAAGCCAAACCTTATCAAAACTGCTACACACAGCCTACATCTTTGGCACAATATTAGTTAAAGTAACGTCATAGTCAACATAGCTAACAGAACTAAAGTGTTAGTAAACCTGCTACAATCATGCAGTAACGCTACAGTGTGCAGTCAATAAGCAGTTTAGCACTTACACCGGCGGGCCCTGGTGGCAATACATTAGTAAAACCAAAAGCTTACCTTGACTTGGAAGAGTTCCAGTGTTGTGTTGGATAGTCATAGCCAGCTAGCTAACATAGCATCCCTCTGTTTGAGCAGGGTGTTTGAGTAGGCTAAACTAGCTAGCTGCATTTGCTAGCTAAGTGAAACTGAAAAGAAATATGAAATCTCTCCATCTTGCTTCTCCTTCATTTTGGAAGAAATGAATTTGTTCAAAACTGTTCAACTATTGTCTTTCTCTTTGAGTCAACTACTCACCACATTGTATGCACTGCAGTGCTAGCTAGCTGTGTCTTATGCTTTCAGTACTAGATTCATTCTCTGATTCTTTGATTGGGTGGACAACATGTCAGTTCATGCTGCAAGAGCTCTGATAGGTTGGAAGACATCCTCCGGGAGTTGTCAGTTACTGTGTAAGTACATAGAATGGGGTGAGAACCATGAGCCTCCTATGTTTTGTATTGAAGTCAATGTACCACGGGGAAGACGGAAACCACCTGTCCTCTGGATACACCATGGTGCTACCCTACAGAGTGCTTTTGAGGCTACTGTAGACCTCATTTGAAAAATAGTATGGTTTAATCAATTATTTGGTGACTTGATTATATTTAGTATAGTTTTATCTTTAAAAGGATACATTTTTTTTATGTTTTACATATTTGTTTTTCCTCCTGAAAATCACTGAGGAGTGGGGTCCTCCCCTTCCTCCTCTGAAAAGCCTCCACTGGTGTGTATATTTATATCACAGGTAACCACTGGTGTGTATATTTATGTCACAGGTAACCACTGGTGTGTATATTTATGTCACAGGTAACCACTGGAGTGGAAACCAAGAGATGCTTCAATCTGGGTTTCCTATGGCAACTCACACACAGCAGTTTAATAATAGGCTCATAGTTGAGAAGCAGGAAGAGAGAGCCATTCCCAACCATAAGGGGAATTCCAGCGGACAGACAGACCAGTTCCACAGTGTGAGCCAACACACACACGGGCACATAACAAAAAACACACACAAATCTCACAGGTGCAAGACCCTTGGCTTGTTCCAGCATTACCCCTGGGTCTTTATCCACTACAATAGTTATTGTCTCTGATGTTTACACTCAACTCTAAATTATCCCAAATGAAGTTGCAGTGACAAAAACAAGAGAGGAAACGTCTGTAATGATATGTGTCTCTGCTTTGGCACCTGGACCTGGTTCACAACAACACATTACACAAGGCAGTGAAAGAAATTAAAACAACGGAAAGGCTACAGCTGTAAGGATGGGACTGTGATTAGGCCTACAGTCTGATTATTAGGCAACAACATTCTTTACAAAACTTTGACCATGACAGCCCTTTATGATGATCATCATTAGCATCTATACCTTATATCTTCCTAAACAAACATGTATATAAAGTGCATCCCATTATTATGTTCACTATAAGTGAATGACCAGACAGAGCCGACTCTACTGCAATTGAGCTGCTGTCCCTTCTTCCACCGGCCTGATTTAAACCTAAATCCGGCTGAGCGCACACTCAAATCCGAGGATTGGTGGGCCGGAAAATTAAATCACAGCGGCTTTATAATTCTGTGATTAAAAACATTTTTTTAAAGTCTTACGGTGGATTGTAAGACCACTACTCACACACAAACTATAACAGCTAGCCAACTTGATATCAGTTGCCTAATCATGATAGCACACTTATATGAGCGAACTGTCAAACGGGAATTGAAAGCTCGAGCACGCTAGAGATACAATGTTGTAGCAATGGCAACGCTACATTGTTGCAATTCTAGCCTACTAAACTTCCGCAATCAAAACAATAACACTTCTGCGATTGGGAAGTATTGTAGGCTATGAAGAAAAGGCTAGAATGAGGATGTCCTACCTCTTAAAATCCAGAAGCCTTATGTCTTCTCGTCTTCATACTCATCTACAAACGAAAAACATTTCACAGTCTAGCGACAATTAGGCTATTTGGGTCAATAGCCAGATCACATGCAATGCTAAATCGTATAGGCCTATGGCATTGCACCTTTCTAAACGATAAAAACATTGCTTTGTCAAGTTTTGCAGCGGCAAAGAAAATGTGTAGGGTAGTTAGTAGTAGGCAAACGTATTTATGCCCAGAGAATTACAATATTTTTCGGATTTAAACAACAAAAATCCTGCAGCGTCAGTCTAGGAATATCAAACGGGCAGTTAAACTGAATTTAACATGCGAGATTAATGCAGAGAAAATTACAACATTAGCCTAATTTGATGTTTGTTTGAAGAGATAGCTGATCTACAGCGACTGGGCTACACGAATAGCCTACTACGAAGAGAACGCTACACTTGTTGCACACAAACACGCGCAATTAAACAATTTAATTTATTTCATGTGTTTTTCCAGATAGGGTAGAATAAAACTCGCTCATAAAAATTAGGCCTACTTTCTATTGGGGTGTATTCATTACGCCAATTCTGTTGCAAAACGTTTTGAAGCAAAAAACGTTTTCGGCCCCTCCCCGTTTCGTTCCTTTTGTTTCTTAAACGGTAAACGGTTTCCGTTGCAAGACGTACTGAACACACCCTTGGTCTAGATTCAGTAACTAACTTTCTCATGGATCCCGTGTTTGTCACAGGCCTAGCCTAGTGATCGTGAACTGCGTGGAGGATCATTATCTCCAGACTTACTTATGCAGCCCAATCCCTACATCTTGACAACAAAATAGGTAAAGCGGTTGATCAGATGCTTTTCAACTTAATCTGGAAAAATTGTACAGATTATATTTTGGAAATCTGTCGTTATGAACACATATGAATATGGTGGTCTCAAATTTGTAGATGGTCCTACTTTGAATAATACATTTAAGATAAAGTGGGCTAAACATGTATTAAATAATCCAAATTCAATTTTATGTTACTTAGTTTTTTTGGGGGGGGGGGTTATCTTTATTTAACCAGGTGGGCTAGTTGACAACAAGTTCTCGTTTACAACTGCGACCTGGCCAGATAAAGCAAAGACAAACAACAACACATTTACACATGGAATAAACAAACATACAGTCAATAACGGATAGAAAAAAATCTATATACAGTGTGTGCAAATGAGGTAAGATAAGGGAGGTAAGGCAATAAATAGGCCATAGTGGCGAAATAATTACAATTTAGCAATTAAATACTGGAGTGATAGATGTGCAGAAGATAAATGTGCAAGTAGAGATACTGGGGAGCAAAGGAACAACAACAAAAAACAGTATGGGGATGAGGTAGTTGGATGGGCTATTTACAGATGGGCTATGTACAGGTGTAGTGATCTGTGAGCTGCTCTGACAGCTGATGCTTAAAATTAGTGAGGGAGATATGAGTCTACAGCTTCAGTGATTTTTGCAATTCATTCCAGTCATTGGCAGCAGAGAACTGGAAGGAAAGGCGGCCAAAGGAGCAATTGGCTTTGGGGGTGACCAGTGAAATATACCTGTAACTATAACATTGATAAGATTCCTACAAAAAAGTATTCATAGCGTGGTCGTTAAAATATAAACATAATTTTTCCCCGGATATGTATTTCATTTGGAACAATAAGGATATTTTGTAAAGAAACAAGTCTTTCTTTTTTAAGAACTGGTTCAATAATCATATCCTGCTGGTGAGTCAACTTTTTAATGCAGAAGGATTGTTACTCAATTATGGGGAATATTTATCTCGTTACAATATCCCTGTTACACATAGAGAGTTCGCCATTGTCTTTGACGCTATTCCATCTGGAACTCTCATGTTGTTTAGATGTGTAACCAGACCTCACCTTCTTCTCACCTACCCTCGCTTAATCCAGTTGACTCACCAATAGGATACATGTGTTGCCCCTTGCTCCCTCAGAACAACAGATCTATACATGTTTTTTTCAAAGGGATATTGTACCCATTCCTTAAGTCACAACTTGCTGGAATACATTTGTCAATAATATCTGTTGGAGAAAAAGTCTGGTTATTACCACACAAATATCTGCTTGTTAACAAGGTCAAAGAGGTCTCTTTCAGAATGATCCATAAGAATTACCCTGCGAATCATTACCTGAAGAAACTCAAAAAAGACATTAACATTAACTCTACTTTTTGTGTTGAGCATCCAGAAACAGTTTTGCATTTATTTTGACATTGTTTACATGTAAAAGAGTTATGGAAAGATATTCATAGTTTTATAATTGTTAATATTCTTGATGACTTTTGTCTATTATGGGAGAATGTGCTGCTCGGTTTCCTTAACCATAATAAGGATAAAGAGAAACTATTTTACCTCATCAAACTAATTGTGCTAATGGCAAAATGTCATATTCATAAATGTAAATTCACAAATAAAAAAACACTCTTCCGTGTTTTCTATAAGGAATTCGAGCAGAACATTAAGACCATTCAACATTATTCTAATAAGAAAGCTGTTAAAACAATCAATATGTGTTTCTTTGAATGTTTTTGTATAATCTGAAATGTGTTGTGCCCCCTAGCATATGTTATCATTGTCTGTTTGTATACTTCTTGCATGTATACTGTTTTTTCTGCAATAAAAAAAAAGGGGGGAAAGCGTGGAGGATCATGAGCACATCATGCATTACATGTGTTTGTCAGACAAAAGGTCAATAGGCCTATATGTATTTTAAAATGTAGGATAGGCTAATTAAAAAAATCCTACGCATGGTCACCTCACATTTCACAAAGAAAAATAAACCAAATAACACATTCATTTTAATTTGATAGCCAATTAAAATGGAAAGGACAATAGGGCCTACATTTATTTTTGGGCAAAATGTATCTCTCTATTCAGTGATGTCACCAACTCTGTAATCTCACAAACACAGTCTGTGATCACCTATGGCCAAATTTGTCAAAATAGATTTGGGAATGCTCCTTTCATTTTGTTGAGCCAGCTTAAGAACATCCAAAATGGAACATCCCTCTCTTGGAACTTCAGACTCAGAAAATATATCTGGATTCAGATTCTTAGAATCGGAATTAAAATCAAATAAAAATGTATTGATCGGGTACACATAATGTATTTTGCAGATGCTATCGTAGGTGCAGCAAAATGCTTATGTTTCTAGCTCCAACACTGCAGTCAGTGTACCTAACAATACACACAAATCCCCCAAATAAAAATCAAGAAATTAAGAAATATCAGAAAGACCAATGTCAGCGTTCGGAATATAAATATATATGTACTGTACAGTATGTACAGTTGAAGTGGGAAGTTTACATACACTTAGGTTGGAGTCATTAAAACTAGTTTTCAACCACTCCACAAATTTCTTGTTAACAAACTATAGTTTTGGCAAGTCGGTTAGGACATCTACTTTGTGCATGACACAAGTAATTTTTCCAACAATTGTTTACAGACGGATTATTTCACTTATAAATCACTGTATCACAATTCCAGTGGGTCAAGAAGTTTACATACACTAATTTGACTGTGCCTTTAAACAGCTTGGAAAATTCCAGAAAATTATGTCATGGCTTTAGAAGCTTCTGATAGGCTAATTGACATAATTTGAGTCAATTGGAGGTGTACCTGTGGATGTATTTCAAGGCCTACCTTCAAACTCAGTGCATCTTTGCTTGACATCATGGGAAAATCAAAAGAAATCAGCCAAGACCTCAAAAAATGTGTATACCTCCACAAGTCTGGTTCATCCTTGGGAGCAATTTCCAAACGCCTGAAGGTACCACATTCATCTGTACAAACAATAGTACGCAAGTCTAAACACCATGGGACCACACAGCCGTCATACCGCTCAGGAAGGAGACGCGTTCTGTCTCATAGAGATGAACGTACTTTGGTGTGAAAAGTGCAAATCAATCCCAGAAAAACAACAAAGGACCATGTGAAGATGCTGGAGGAAACAGTTACAAAAGTATCTATATCCATAGTAAAACTAGTCCTATAATCGACATAACCTGAAAGGCCCCTCAGCAAGGAAGAAGTCACTGCTCCAAAACTGCCATAAAAAGCCAGACTACGTTTTGCAACTGCACATGGGGACAAAGATCGTGCTTTTTGGAGAAATGTCCTCTGGTCTGATGAAACAAAAATAGAACTGTTTGGCCATAATGACCATCGTTATGTTTGGAGGAAAAAGGGGGAGGCTTGCAAGCCGAAGAACACCATCCCAACTGTGAAGCACAGGGGGTGGCAGCATCATGTTGTGCGGGTGCTTTGCTGCAGGAGGGACTGGTGCACTTCACAAAATAGATGGCATCATGAGGAAAGAAAATGGTGGATATATTGAAGCGACATCTCAAGACATCAGTCAGGAAGTTAAAGCTTGGTCGCAAATGGGTCTTCCAAATGGACAATGACCCCAAGCATACTTCCAAAGTTGTGGCAAAATGGCTTAAGGACAACAAAGTCAAGGTATTGGAGTGGCCATCACAGAGCCCTGACCTCAATCCCATAGAAAATGTGTGGGCAGAACTGAAAAAGCGTGTGCGGGCAAGGAGGCCTACAAACCTGACTCAGTTACACCAGCTCTGTTAGGAGGAATGGTACAAAATTCACCCAACTTATTGTGGGAAGCTTGTGGAAGGCTACCCGAAACGTTTGACCCAAGTTAAACAATTTAAAGGCAATGCTACCAAATACTAAACTTCTGACCCACTGGGAATGTGATGAAAGAAATAAAAGCTGAAAAATCATTCTTTCTACTATTATTCTGACATTTCACATTCTTAAAATAAAGTGGTGATCCTAACTGACCTAAGACAGGGATTTTTACTAGGATTAAATGTCAGGAATTGTGAAAAACTGAGTTTTAATGTATTTGGCTAAGATGTATGTAATCTTCCAACTTCAACTGTATATAATCGTGTGTATAGACAGTATGGACAGTATATGAATAGGAAGGGTGTGTACAGCAGTAGTTATATCCAACCTCGTCTCAGAGCATTTTGTATTTTTCTGTATGTAAATCCTTGATGATCCTTTTAGTATGATACGTAACTTTTTGTATTGTATGTATTTATTTGCTGATGTCCATAACCCATTTTGTATTATATGTTACGAATTTGCAAAACTTATGATACATTATGAATTCTAACTAGGTGGGTAAGTGGCTAATGTTAGCTAGATGGCTAATGTTAGCTAGGCTAAGGGCTAGGGGTTAAGTTTAGGAGTTAGGTTAAAGGGTTAAGTTTAGGGTTGGGGGAAGGGTTAGCTAACATGCTAAGTAGTTGCAAAGTTGTAAGTAGTTGAAAAGTCATTAGATAATTAGCTAAAGTTGTCCGTGATGAGTTTCGAACTCGTAACCTTAGGGTTGCTAGACGATCGTGTTATACATCTACCCATCCACCCCAACCATCCACCCTACTTAATTAACTATAGCAAACGTAACATATCACACTCATTTGAGTGTCTTGGGTTTACATGTACTATGTTACATCTAGTTTATGAGACCAGGCTATTATATAGGATGAGCCTTGACTAGAATACAGTATACAATATATTCGGAAAGAATTCAGACCCCTTGACTTTGTCCACATTTTGTTACGTTACAGTCAAAAAATGTATTAAATCATTTTTTCCCCTCATCAATCTACACACAATACCCCATAATGACAAAGCAGAAATAGGTTTTTAGACATTTTTGCAAATATATTACAAATAAAAATAACATATCAAATTTACATAAGTATTCAGACCCTCTACTCAGTACTTTGTTGTAGCACATTTTGCAACAATTACAGCATCGAGTCTTCTTGGGTATGACGCTACAAGCTTGGCACACCTGTATTTGGGGAGCTTCTCCCATTCTTCTCTGCAGATCTTCTCAAGCTCTGTCAGGTTGGATGGGAAGCGTCGCTGCACAGCTATTTTCAGGTCTCTCCAGAGATGTTCGATCAGGTTCAAGTCTGGGCTCTGGCTGGTCCACTCATTCAGAGACTTGTCCCGAAGCCACTCCTGCATTGTCTTGGCTGTGTGCTTAGTGTCGTTGTCCTGTTAGAAGGTGAACCTTTGCCCCAGTCTGAGGTCCTGAGCGCTCTGGAGCAGGTTTTCATCAAGGATCTCTCTGTACTTTGCTCCGTTCATCTTTCCCTCGACCCTGACTAGTCTCCCAGTCCCTGCCACTGAAAAACATCCCCACAGCATGATGCTGCCACCAACATGCTTCGCCGTAGGGATGGTGCCAGGTTTCCTCCAGACATGACGCTTGGCATTCAGGCAAGAGAGTTCAATCTTGGTTTCATCAGACCAGAGAATCTTGTTTCTCATGGTCTGAGAGTCCTTTAGGTGCCTTTTGGCAAACTCAAAGCAGGCTGTCATGTGCCTTTTACTGAGAAGTGGCTTCTGTCTGGTCACTCTACAATAAAGGCCTGATTGGTGGAGTGCTGCAGAGATGGTTGTCCTTCTGGAAGGTTCTCCCATCTCCACAGAGGAACTCTGGAGCTCTGTCAGAGTGACCATCGGGTTCTTGGTCACCTCCCTGACCAAGCCCTTCTCCCCTGATTGCTCAGTTTGGCCAGGTGGCCAGCTCAAGGAAGAGTCTTGGTTGTTCCAAACTTCTTCCATTTAAGAATGACCCATGTGTTCTTGGGGAACTTCAATGCTGCTGAAATGTTTTGGTACCCTTCCCCAAGTCTGAGCCTCAACACAATCCCAATTCCTTAGACCTCATGGATTGGTTTTTGCTCTGACATGCACTGTCAACTGTGGGACCTTATATAGAACGGTGTGTGCCTTTCCAAATCATGTCCAATCAATTGAATTTACCACAGGTGGACTCCAATCAAGTTGTAGAAAAATCTCAAAGATGATCAATGGAAACAGGATGCACCTGAATTCAATTTCAAGTTTGAATACTTACGTAAATAAGGTATTTCTGTTTATTATTTTCAATACATTTCTAAAAACCTGTTTTCGCTTTGTCATTATGGGGTATTGTGTGTAAATTGATGAGGAACATTTTTTATTTCATCTTTTTTAGAATAAGGCTATAACGCAACAGTATGTGAAAGTCAAGGGTACATTTGAAGTGGGTAACACATTATGAAAACCTTATTACATTGACGAGTTTTCAATGACTATGTACATAGGTCAGCAGTCTCTTAGGTGCAGGGTAGAGTATCGGATGGTAGCCATCTAGTAACAGTGACTAAATTCAGACGAATTTCTCCAGCCTTCTGAAGTTGAAGAGACACTTTTGCGCCTTCTTCACCACACTGTCTGTGTGGATGGACCAATTCAGTTTGTAAGTTCATACCGAGGAACTTGAAGCTTTTCACCCTCTCCACTGCAGCACCGTCGATGTCGATGGGGGTGCGCTCTCGCTGCTGTTTCCTGAAGTTCACGATCAGCTCCTTCATTTTGTTGACGTTTAGGGAGAGGTTATTTTCCTGGCACCAAACCACCAGGGCCCTCACCTCCTCCCTATAGGCTGTCTCGTCGTTGTTGGTAAACAGGCCTACCACTGTTGTGTCATCAGCAAACTTGATGATTGAATTGGAGACGTCTGTGGCCACGCAGTCATGGGTGAACAGGGAGTACAGGAGGGGGCTGAGCATGCACCCTTGTGGGCCCCCCGTGTTGAGGATCAGCGTGGCAGAGGTGTTGTTGCCTACCTTCACCACCTGAGGTCGTCCTGACAGGAGGTCCAGGACGCAGTTGCACAATAATCCCCTAATCATGATCTTCAGTTTAGAATGCAATTTGATTAATCAGCTGTGTTTGCTAGGGATGGAGAAGAAGTGTGACACCAATCAGGCCCTCCAGGACTGGAGTTGCCCATCCCTGGTCTAGGGTGTCGGGTAAGGTGGAGCTGATATGATCCTTAACTAGCCTCCCAAAGCACTTCATGATGACAGAAGTGAGTGCCAGGGGCGATAGTCATTTAGTTCAGTTAGCTTCATTTTCTTGGGTACAGGAACACATTTTTAGTACCGCAGCTAGCCTATGGACATAGGCTGCTGGGAACTTCTTTTAAACAACATTTAAGAGGGTCTTTATGTTGGTAGAAGCCTATGAAAATGCAAAAAAAAGTAATATTGACCATATTTGTTGACAATTTTGACCATTCGACCAAAAGCATAATCCATTGGATTATCCACATTCTAACCTGATTTGGACTGAGAGCTCTAGAGTTGCTAGACTGAAATGTCTGAGTCTAGAATCTACTCCACCCTGGAGGTCCTCCCTGGGGTTCTTGGCCCTCTCTAATGTTTCTTGGAGGACTTCTACCAAGAAGAACACTGAGACATCACTCATTCATTTACCTACCACCTACTAGGGATTCTACAATAAGTGGCCTTGATATCAGCTATACCAGGTCAAGTAGGTTAGTTAGAGTAGACAGACAGACATGATGCAGTCTAGATGGAAATGGATGAATGGATATAGAGCTACATTTTACATTTACATTTTAGTCGTTTAGCACTTACCCAGACTGATTTACAGGAGCAATTAGGGTAATGCCATGCTCAAGGGCACATCGACAGATTCTTCACCTAGTCGGCTCAGAGATTCGAACCAGCAATGTTTCGGTTACTGGTCCAACGCTCTGAACCAGAGTTGTGGACTGGAGTCACATGACTTGGATTTGAGTCTGACTCAAGTCACACATTTGATGACTTGAGACTGGACTTGATAGAAAATAAAATAACTTGAGACTTGACTTGGACTTGGAGCCTCAAGACTCCAGACTCGATTTTGGCTTGAGACTGATGACTTGAAATTATCTGGCCAGGTTTTGTAATGTTTTGTCACTCATTTTGTGGCACAGTCTATATGGATTAATCTACACGCAGCCAGAGACAGTAGCCTCATTATCGCCCTTGTAAAAAAAAAATGCAACAGATTGGCACTCCGATTGGACCAGAAAACTGTCAATCAACACATGTCTAGTGAGCTAGCCAACAGATTGCTGATTTGCTGGACAGCTACAGGATCCAGTGCAGCGCAAACGTCAAATTGTAGTGAGAGGTTTGCCATAAAAATAAATATGCAACTCCAAAAATTGTTTGCTGATCAAGAATATGAACTGTTTACTTTGCAAGCTAACCAGTAATGGGGCAACAATTACTAGCATAGGTCTACTGGTCTTTTGGTATGTAACGATTGCTTGATATTGATAATTTACTTATGAAGTTTGCATTTGGAATTTATTGTTCAAATCTGATGTGGCAAGGAAGCACCATAAGCGCTGTTCTTAACTTGCACTCTCCAAATTCCCGCCATTGGAGAGTGCTTTTTTTCTCTTGTTGAACTATTTGCTGTTGCTTTCACATGTTTAAATGCATAGGCACTATGTGGTAAATCTATTTCCCATCTAATACTACAATAATTGCTAGCGTTTCATCGTTCCATTACCTTACTGTTTATTGAAACACGTAGACATGTCTGTTTCATGTTTGATAGACCTGCAATACATTTTACTTTCATAGCGAACCATTTCTTACCCTGCTCAGAGTGAGCGCGATGTGTAGTGCACATGAACATTCGCAAAACATTTCAGGTAGAAGTTATGCTTATTTAATTCAATGTATAGTTTCCTTTGTTCATATTTCCCGGGTTATGTCTGAGTTCCGTGTGTCATATGTCTCTGTCATTTGTGTTGTGCGTAATAGGCTCCACGCTTTGGAGTCATAAAGTTGAATAGGATCAAATGATTGTTCCATGTATGCATGGTGTTGAAATATCCTTAATAATCATTCAATCTGATTAAGACGAATGTAACAATGGATGTGGAAATTGCGTTTTACATTGTAGAACCAGTTTATTGGTTGTAATTGCCAATTGGGTAAATGTATGCTCCTGCGGGATGGGGGCCAAGTGCTTATTATGTACTGTATTGTACTGTATCGATTTGGTTTATCAGATAGGACAGGTCAAGCCTGATACAGAGGCTATTTCTTTTGGGCTATTACCCGTGTATATTTGGTAAATCTACGTGTACTGATATGGCGCTTTCACCATTGGATCACCAAAGACCTGTAAATAAATCTACACTCTGAGCACATCGACCTGCCTTGCCTTGTGCTGTTTTCATGCCCTTACCACTGCTACAAGGTCCATATTTTACAATTACATAGGTTAATAAAGTATGTTGAAGACAAAATAATGAAAAGGGCTGTCCTGTAGCCTCGATAAATAGACAAAGATGTGTAGTTGCCAGGGAAGTGTTTGGCCATTGGGTTTTTATCTCAGAGGTTATTGCCATATTCAATTTATTTCTTGGTCATTTTGTTTATTGACTTGTGACATCTGTTTTTTTTTGTTGCTTTGCCAAGGACTACTTGCACCAGTAAAAACAGCATTTTCAAGTACTTAATTATTATAAATGTCAAATGTGACATTCTGCTATGAAAAATCTATAAAACATGTATTTAACTTGGAGGCCTACCTATATAAACAAACTGTCAAGTCAAGTGGGTTCATCCCGATACCCAGACATTATACAGAACCTTGTCACTCACATTCTGAACTTGTGTTTCTCTTCTGAAAGAGGACTTTAACCTCTTACCTCACTACATTTCTGCCACGTCACCCTCTTTTAGCAACAGATGATTCCAAAACCTTTTAACCTGATTAGTGCAAAGTTGGGTCATATAAGGACATTGAGTAGCTAAAGCGTCATACCGCAGCTTAGCATTTCTTCATGTCATTCAATTCGTTGGTGGGTGGGCCTGCAGAAATTTGGGTCGGGCTGAAATTGAAGCACTCAAATCATCATTGAATTATCATTAAAAGCATATAGGCTGCCTTACTACTGTGTTATGTACTTGATCGCACACACACCGTTTAACACCTGCTTTCGCAGACCAAATAGTCATTTATTGACAATGTAAATTCGTGGCTCTTGCATTTCACAATCTGTAATATGACAGTATTTTCAAATATGAACCAATTAATGTTGATTTATTAATGTTTTCCACTTTTCCCAAATGAGTGTCAAGTCTACTGCTCCCATGCCGGGAAAGAGTTTTCCACCCTTGCAGACTTTCCGAACGCTCTGGATAGGACCCCCCCCCCCCCATTGTACACAGAGGATATTTTTGCAGAATTCTGCATGCAGAGTCTCAATTTGGTGTTTGTCCCACTTTGTGAATTCTTGGTTGGTGAGTGGACCCCAGACCTCACAACCATAAAGGACAATGTGTTCTATAACTGATTCAAGTATTTTTAGCCAGATCCTAATTGGTATGTCGAATTTTATGTTCCTTTTGATGGCGTAGAAGACCCTTCTTGCCTTCTCTCTCGGATCGTTCACAGCTTTGTGGAAGTTACCTGTGGCACTGATGTTTAGGCCAAGGTATATATCGTTTTTTGTGTGCTCTAGGGCTAGATGGAATTTGTATTTGTGGTCCTGGCGACTGGACCTTTTATAGAACACCATTATTTTTGTCTTACTGAGATTTACTGTCAGGGCCCAGGTCTGACAGACTCTGTGCAGAAGATCTAGGTGCTGCTGTAGGCCCTCCTTGGTTGGGGACAGAAGCACTAGATCCTCAACAAACAGTAGACATTCTCTCTCAGGTCCCACCAATAAGCATGCTAGAAGACTCACTTATCTCCCCAGACACCGCTTCAAAGGAAGCTCTTTTGAAATGTTTAGCTTTATTGTTTTTCATTGCAACGCTTCTCTGTTCTTTTTCCCCCTCATTCCTGCCCCCCTACCACCGTCCAAAGGGGACAAACAAGTAGACCCCTCCCCAGACTCCCACACACCTTCCTCCCTCCCCATCCTCTATTCTCCTCTGTCCGGAAAGTGCTTACAGCTTGCCCTTATATGTCCAGAATTCTCTGCAAGAACAGGAAGACACAGTTTATGTGAATCTGTGTTATTGTGTCAACACTTTTGCACCAGCTATTGAATTAGACTGTCGGAGCTTTTGTATCAGCACTTGCCTTTTAAGGTATGCAGTAAATAAGGTATTTCCACAAGCATCACAGCGACAGCCCAATCAAGAGTTTCCCCTGAATTGCATGATTTGTGCTTATGAATCAGAAGCCAAATAGGAAATATAGTAAAACTTGGAAGAATGAATTGTCAAATGCATTATGAAAAATGTGCATAAGCAAAGTATTGTAGTGTTCTTTAACTTTACATTGCGCTCTTTAACTATGTCTTGTTTTCTTTTATTTTCAAAAGTTTCTTGACCTTTGTCCTCGGTTATAGAACCACAATGTTACTGTACAGATATGATGTTTCGCCCAGCCAGTGTTTAGTCCTGTACAGTGTCAAAATGATAACCATAGCACACAACAATAACTACAACACTGTTAACAAATGTTAGCACAGCCTTGCCAACTGGACAGACTGAATGGCTTCCGCCCATTGGCGAACCTGATTAGTAATGTTCTCACTTTTCCTCAACCGCCCCCCTCTTCCGTTCCTCTCACAATGCCTGGAAGTATCCTAGACTTAAGCTACATCTAATTCTCTGTTTTCATAAATGTTGTTTTTCTTTTTTCATTTCTTTTTTTTTTATAAGACACAATTGATCCGGCCTCCATCAAAACAAATAAAAGCACAAGGACACACACACACACGCACTCAACACCCCTCGTAAAAGACTCTGCTTCCGACTCGCATTTAAACACAGGGTTTATACCCAAACATGGCCATATTGGTTGATTTGTCGTTGTATGCAGCTTGTACACATACTGTATATTTCAATTCCTACAACATTCTTCTGCGATATTCACTGACAGAACATTTGTATGAATAGTTGTCTCCTTTTAAAGTCAAGTATTTTTCACCTATTTGATTTGGATTAGCTTTAACAGTCCTTGAAGTAAGCAGGATTTGTTGTTTCATGATAATAGCTTTAACGCCCTAATTCAATTTGACAGTGATACAGTCCGGTGAGTATTATCTGTATCGACATGATAGATTCAGAGCTTTGATATGGTGGGAAACCTCAGGTTTGCAGCTTGCATCATCCCTGTGAAATATGTGCTGTTTCTGCAAGGGCGTGGCCTCTCTCTCTACACACTTATCTACTTCTGGCCTTGACCGACTGGCAGACGCCTTGAAGCTCGCTCAAGGTCCTCCTGTTCGGTCAGAATTCTTTGATCTGAAGTTCATGGTGCGCTGAAGCAGGCCCTCTGTTAGGCCTGTGTGTTGTAATGTGCTGCAACTCTTTATGAACCTAGGATGTGCTTAAGATTAGCTAACTGTTCCGCTTGTTTTAAAAAAAAATATTGGTGACCTTTGATAGCTACCCCCCCCCCCCCCCAAAAAAAAATATAATCTTCTTATTGACGGATGTCCTGCGCGGGTGTTTTCATCCTCGTCTCAGTGCGCCTTTCAGGATGTATTCAGAGATGGTGTGTGTGTGGCGGTATGTGTGTGTAGTGCTTTGTTTCTGTAGTGCTTTGTGTGTGTGTGTGTGTGTAGCATTATGTGTGTGTGTTCGGCAGTTCCTGCACATCTGTCCTCTACATTTCTATCAATCTTGGGGGTTGTTGTTTTGCAAGCCAGGGAGAGGGTATCTCCCATCTCCCCCGCCACCCTCCTCACCCCACTCTCCCGTTTCCTTCCTCCCCTCTGGCAGCAGGCCAGAAACTTCCGGAAGCCTTTATGGAGCCCTCATAACTCCACGTTCACCTGGATCTGTCACCTCAGAAATATACTCAATATTTAGATAACATTATTTTTCAATTTTTTTTATATGACTGCATGACTAAGGGGTGTAAACTATTTGATGTTATTTAGAGCGTCTGTAAAATAGCTCTGATTTTGCCGCTTGCTCACCCTAAGTTGCAGTAAGTTGAGGAAAGATACTATATGCGTCTGGTGTGACAGACAATGCAACATGTTCCAATTGTCCAGCCTGATGTATGTGGAAGTGCAAGGTTAAGTCCTTCAAGTCACTGGCTTCTGCTTGTTCTATACCGTGTTACATTTGAAGAGTTAGCCCCTATCTAATATCTGAAGAGCCTCTCTCCCATGGGGCAGGCTTTGAGGTTGGAACGAGGTTTGTTTATCTAACATGTAGGTGTTCTTCAAACTTCCTCCCCGACAGTTTCCTCAGAGGGAGGAAGGCATTGCTAGTCCATGGTGGAGGATGGTCTTCTCTAACCCTGAGGGTCAACTCCTGGATAGCCTCACCCTCACCATCATCATCCCTCTTCCCTTAGGATCCTCATATACATTTTTTTTCCTACTCAGCGCAAAAACACACGCCACTTTCCTGCCATCACTTTGTAGAGGCGTTAGAAAACTAATAGTCCACTAAAAATACCCCGCCCGCCGAGTTGGAGCACTGGGTTTGGGCTTGACTTGAGCCTTTTCCTGCTGTAGGCAGCACAGCTTCCAGGGTAGGCGTGGGCTGTTGAGGAAAGAGGACATGAGCGGCCCTGGTCGGAATCAGGCTTCCTGCGCAACATTATAAAGACTCCCCTCCCTCTGTCTACCCTGGATAGTCTTGCTCAGACAACTGTGGAGGGAGTAGGTTATTGCCCAGCCTAGCCTGAAGACAGTTAGTTACAGATTGAGGAACCTGAGAGTTGAACTGAGGGTTGTGAGGACAGCATCGTGCGCATTGGTTCTCGTCCCTGCTGGTCGGGGTAAGTGGTAACCTAGACGTTTTGTAAACGTTATATATATATATATAAAATTGTTCATAATATTTACGTGTTGCCTGGATTGGTGTGATTGGATGTTCATGTATCATCTTGTAACTTTTCTGTCTACATTTTTTCAACATCGTGGCACCTGGAGGGTGAATTATGTGTGAATAATAATCTCTTTTTGTGGCTATATTACATTTCTTACCACATGACAGATATGTAATTATATAAAATGGGGATGTGTCAGTACATCAGGTACATTAATTACACAGTGTTTCGTAAAGTTGCACTAAGTGTCGTCTTGTTTTGCTTCGTGCAGGTACGAGTAGGGAGCTGGTCTCACCTAACAGAGGCGTCCAGGAGACTGCCCTCCATGTTTTCTCTAGCTGGTGTCTTCTGCAACAGGGTAGGTCAATGTGAGGCAGCTGCACTTTGACTGGCACAGTATATGCTACATTTCAGAGACTTCCATAATATACATAGTGCCATTGTAATTCTACTATAATGAAATTATATTCTGTGAAAACAAGTCTGTCTTTTCCTTTCTCTCCCAAACAAAAGATGAGCAAGATCCAGGTGGTGGAGGGATATAGGGTTGGAGGGAGGCATGAGGTGGTGGGGTCTGAAGCGGCTGCTGCACAGGGATACGTAAAGGAGTTTACGCGCCACTCCAACGACGTCCTGCTGAATCTGAACGAGCTGAGGCACCAGAACATTCTGACCGATGCCACCCTGGTGGTGGGCACTGCCCGACTGCAGGCACACTGTGCTGTGCTCATTGCATGCAGGTTAGCTCAGAGAATAATATTCATTGTCATTTTCCTGGTCTTTTTGTTATTGTTCTTCTTGTTTTTGTTCTACTTTGCGAGGGGGGGGTGGTGTGCTGTGGGATTATTTTACTCTTAAAATACTTACTCACTCCTTTCTCTGTGTCTCTCTTAGTGGGTTCTTCTACTCCCTGTACTCCCGTCGTGTGTCCTCTCCTGGATGGAGTGGTGCTGGAGGCCAGGCCCTGACCCTGTCTCTCCCTGACTCCCTGGACCCCTCCAGCGTCTCCCTGCTCCTGGACTTCATGTACACCTCCCAGCTGCCCCTCACGCCACGCACAGTCCCCGGAGTGCTCTCCGTCGCCACCTACCTGCAGATGGACCACGTGGCTGACACCTGCAGAGCTTTCATGTTACACAGGTGAACCCCTTTCTATAGAAGTCAATGGGTGAGCGTTGGGAGGCTGGAGGGGTGGGAGTGATGATGGTAGTTTACAGGATTAGAGTAAAAAGTGCATTTACTGAAAGAACGGGGACAGAGAGACTTTAAATTAGGGTAAACGTAGATAAGCATTTCAGTTAGTTGCATGCTTTTTAAGCTCTAAATTGTGTTTTCAATTATGTGAAGAATTAAATGTACAGTACAACTGACTATTACAAACTTTAAATAGGCTTCTAAGTCTCTCCTATGGGCGCCCTGGCTGATATGATAAAATATGATTGACAGGCGTTACCTGACAGCTCCTTTTGTTTACAGTGAGAGGATGAGAGGGACGCCCCCTCAAATGAAGCTGGACTCCACGGTGTCTGTAATGTCTGCAGCACTCTCAGGGGGAGCTCCTCTTAATCCCCCTGTCAATGGAAGACCCCGCCCATCTGTCCTCGTTGTCTCCACCCCCTCCCAGTCCGCAGCGGAGGCTGAGGGTCGTATGTGCCATGACTCGGCCAGGTGAGAGAGAAGGAGTGTGTGTGTGTGTGTGTGTATGTGTGTGTGTGTCTCTGTAAAGTGTGGGCCAATGTCCCATTGTCTGAGTTCAGCTAGATCATTGCATGAGTTCATTTGTTTGTCCAGCAGGAACCCTGGAAACTTCCGGGCCTGTCTGCAGCCAGGGACTTTCCTGACCCGCGAGCCCAGGTCAAAGGAACTAAAGCAGGAGCCTGAATCACCCATCCTGGCCTCCCCCACCTCCATCCCTTCTCCAGACAGCCCGTCTCGCTCCAGCTGTCAGCCCAACTCTCCTGCGGAGTCCAACACCTGTAATCTAGGTGAACCAAAGCGCAACCCTGACCCTAAAGCCTGCAACTGGAAGAAATACAAGTACATTGTCCTCAACCCCCTCTGTGCCGTAAACACGGTGAAGGAGGAGGAGCCTGAGGAGGGCCGGCAGCAGCTCGACCACATCCCCACCTCTGATAGGATGGAAGTGACATTGAAGCCACCTATGGAGGCATGGCCAAGGGAAGGATCCGGACAAAATGAAAGGTGTGTTGTCAATATTATGCATATGATGAAATAGTGCTATTTTAAAAGCCTTATCTCAACCTCTAAGTTATATTGACAATAAACGTTCTAAGGGACCTTGTCTGTCCAAGGAGATAGTTTAAGTTGGCACTGATGTTGACAACATGACTATATTCTTTCCTCCTGCTATGATGTCCCTGGCTGTAGCCCTCCCCTGGTTCCCCACCCAGGGCTGCCAGCCCACCCTGTGGAACCCCCTATGGTGCCCCATACCCACAAGGAAGGAACAGGTACTGCAACCTTACTATCTCACTCAGCAGCAGCAGAGATAACATGTAGAAAACATATTTTCTCCAACTAAGGAGTGACAGATCATAAATGTGTATATATATATATATATATGTGTATGTATATATATATATGTGTGTGTGTTTATAATATACATACAGTCATATGTTAATATATGAGATATGTATTGATGTATAATATTTCTCTGCACCTCCCTCTCAGTCTCGCCTTGCTGTCTGGCACCCCGCCCATTGGAGCCAGAGGCCGCCCATCACTGCCAACACCCAATTAAGCGTGAGAATTACGGCTTGCCATTCTGTTACTCCGGCAACCTGAGTGTGATAAAGACTGCCTGCACAGGTGAGGCAGATAACCCATCACATCTGATGATGTCATTTAACACACACACACACCTCCAATACATGATGTTTAGGTGCCATTTATCATCATAGTATCAAACGGATGGTTTGCAGCAGTTTGGACAGTTAAGTATTATGATAATGGCTCCTTATTGCAGTTGATTATCGCCACAGGTAGTTGGTGTGTGTATGTTTCATTTGCTGACCTTCCCTTTCCCTTCTTTTCCAGCCCCCGCTGCAGGAGACAAGCCGTACCGCTGCAGCGTGTGTGGTGCCCAGTTCAACCGGCCCGCCAACCTGAAGACTCACTCCCGCATCCACTCCGGAGAGAAGCCCTACCACTGTGATACCTGCGGGGCCCGATTCGTTCAGGTGAGGACCCACCACTGACGTGGGACAGGGGTTGGACAGAGGATGTGTGTGTGGCGGGAAAGGAGTGTGTGTGGAGGACCAAAGTGTAAGATCAAACTAAAGTCCTCGGTTGATGTTATAGCTATGTTATACGTTATTTAGCAACGTTCATTTGGTTGACTTGTGTGTCTGTGGTCTTACAGGTGGCCCACCTGCGAGCCCATGTTCTGATTCACACAGGGGAGAAACCTTATCCCTGTCACACCTGCGGCACTCGCTTCCGTCACCTGCAGACCCTGAAGAGTCATCTGCGCATTCACACTGGAGAGAAGCCTTACACTGTGAGTATACTACCCACACATGACAAACACACACATACGTGTGCAGACACAGACACACACATAATGCATGCAGGTAGGCAAGCATGCACGCGTGCACACACCTCTTGTGTTTGACCTCTTGCTACAGTATACACGCCGTTATTCAATGATGAAATAGATTCCGCTCTCTCTCTCATATATGTTAACATTGCCAAAGCAAGTGAAGTATATAATAATCAATAAAAATGAACAGTAAACATTACACTCACAGAAGTTCCAAAAGAATAAAGACATTTCATGTCATATTATGGCTATGTACAGTGTTGTAACGATGTGCAAATAGTTGAAGTACAAAAGGGAAAATAAATAAACATAAATATGGGTTGTATTTACAATGGTGATTGTTCTTCATTGGTTGCCCTTGTGGCAACAGGTCACAGATCTTGCTGCTGTGATGGCACACTGGTATTTCACCCAGTAGAAATGGGAGTTTATAAAAATTGGCTTTGTTTTCAAATTCTTTGTGGATCTGTGTAATCTGAGGGAAATATGTGTCTCTAATGTGGTCATACATTGGGCAGGAGGTTAGGAAGTGTACCTCAGTTTTCACCTAATTTTGTGGGCAGTGTGCACATAGCCTGTCTTCTCTTGAGAGCCAGGTCTGCCTACGGTGGCCTTTCTCAATAGCAAGGCTATGCTCACTGAGTCTGTACATAGTTAAAGCTTTCCTTAAGTTTGGGTCAGTCACAGTGGTCAGGTATACTGCCACTATGTACTCTCTGTTTAGGGGCAAATAGAATTCTAGTTTGCTGTTTTTTTTTTATTTTTTCCCAATGTGTCAAGTAATTATCTTTTAGTTTTCTCATTATTTGGTTGGGTCTACTTGTGTTGCTCTGTGGGGTCTGTTTGTGAACAGAGCCCCAAGTCCAGCTTAGGGAAATCTTCTCTTCTCATCTCTCTGTAGGTGATGGCTTTGTTATGGAAATCACTTCCTTTCACGTCTCTTTTCTGGATTTTGATAATTAGTGGGCATCGGTCTAATTCTGCTCTGCATGCATTATTTGGTGTTTTACGTCTCAAATTTTTTATTTTACCTTTATTTAACTAGGCAAGCCAGTTAAAGAACAAATTCTTATTTTCAATGACGGCCTAGGAACAGTGGGTTAACTGCCTTGTTCAGGGGTAGAACGACAAATTTTTACCTTGTCAGCTCTGGGATTCGAGTTCAAGTACTTTGTGAATTCTTGGTTGGTGAGTGGACCCCAGACCTCACAACCATAAAGGACAATGGGTTCTATAACTGATTCAAGTATTTTTAGCACCTAGCGGTGAACTATCTGAGAGACAAGGCAAGAATGGCCTTCTACGCCATCAAAAGGAACATAAAATTTGACAAACCAATTGGTTTGGCTTCTACGCCATCAAAAGGAACATAAAATTTGACAAACCAATTGGTTTGGATACTAAGATTTGTATTTGATCATGTAAATGTTTTTGCTGTTTGTTCTTTGTTATAGGGCCAAAAAGATTGGAGAAGTGGTTTACCCATACATCTCCGTTTTGGACAGATAACTCATGTTGTTGTTTGTTTAGTGTTTTCCAATTTTCCCAGAAGTGGTTAGTCTATTGATTCTTCAATTACATTGAGCTGATTTCTGACGTGATGTTCCTTCTTTTTCCGTAGTGTATTAATGTATTGTTTGTGATTCACCATAGTGAAAGCATAGGCGCAGGTTTTCTGGGTCTCTGTTTTTGGTTGAATAGATTTCTAAATTCTTCATCAAACCATTTGCCATTGGGCGGTAGCGTCCCACCTGGCCAACATCCAGTGAAATTGCAGAGCGTGAAATTCAAACTACAGAATTAGAAATATTTAAAACTTTCATAAAATCACAAGTGTAATACATCAAAATAAAGCTTAACGTGTTGTTAATCCAGCCGCTGTGTCAGATTTCCAAAAGGCTTTACGGCGAAAGCACACCATGCGATTATCTGAGGACAGCGCCCGGCAAACAAAACCATGAAAAACATATTTCAACCAGGCAGGTGCGACACGAAAGTCAGAAATAGCGATATAATAAATGCCTTACCTTTGATGATCTTCTTCTGTTGGCACTCCAAAAGGTCCCTCTTACATCACAAATGGTCCTTTTGTTCGATAATTTCCTTCTTTATATCCAGAAAAAGTCAGTTTAGCTGGCGCGCTTCAGTCAACAATCCACCCAGTTTCCCTCCATCAAAATGCATACAAAATGAATCCCAAACGTTACTAACAAACTTTTCCAAACAAGTCAAACAACGCTTATAATCGAACCTTAGGTACCATAATATGTAAATAAACGATAAAATTTAAGACGGAGAATCGTTGTTGTCTTTACCGGAGAAAATACCAAAGAACGTGCTCTCATTCATGTGCTTGGAAACACTACAGCCAAATTGGGAGCCACCTAGAAAAACTACAATTTCCGGCTCATTTTTCCAAAAACCAGCCTGAAACTCTTTCTAAAGACTGTTGACATCTAGTGGAAGCCCTAGGAACTGCAATCTGGGAGGACTTCGCCTTATAATAAAAGTGACAGCCATTTTTTTGGGGGGGGGGGGGGGGTGGTTTGTCCTCGGGGTTTCGCCTGCCATATCAGTACTTTTATACTCACAGACATTATTTTTAACAGTTTTAGAAACTTTAGAGTGTTTTCTATCCAAATCTACAAAGTATATGCATATCCTAGCTTCTGGGCCTGAGTAACAGGCAGTTTACTTTGGGCACGCTTTTCATCCAGACATGAAAATACTAGTGGGGGGATATAGGTAGCACACAGGAGGACATTTTTCTCTGTTGAGATAGTTTCCTTTTGAATTTCTAGCCAAATGTAAAATGTTCCTGTTTTGATTAATTTAATAGAGTGAGGGAGGTCTGCTCTCTACCAAATTAGCATAGAGTCCCTTACCTTTTTCACATCTGGTGGTTTGGTGGATGGGACTACCAGCTCTCTGTAATCTTGAGGGCAACCAGTGGGTCTGTCTCCTCTATACCATGTTTCTCATAGGATGACAATGTCTGTATTTCTTTGATGAAGTCCAGGTTCCTGCTCTTTAGGCCAAAGGCAGATGACCTCAGGCCTTGGATATTCCAGGATCAGATAGTGAAGGCTTTGTGTTCCATAAAGTGTCCAATGTTGTTTGGCCACACAACTAATAGTAAGTGTGAGCAGAGCCTGCTGAGCATCTGGTACATGCCATTGGCTTGGGCTGGTGTAAGAGTGGGGGTTGGGCCTGTTTGCCTGCTCACGGCCTGGGCGTATGTGTGACTTTCATGTTGAGTGGGGGGCAAAGGGGTGGGAAGGAGGGGCATAGGTCTGATCTGAGGAGGCCTAAATGGGGTGTGTGCATGGTTGACTTGGGGGGGTGTTGATTGGTTGGGGTGGGGGTGTGGCTGTTGTTGCTGTGGTCTGGATGTAGGTCCTCTCAGCGTTGGTCCTCTATGTGTAGGTCTGGGGGGGGTCCCGCAGGTCTGCGAGAGTGTCTCGCTGGTCTGGGTGGGGTGTCTATTAATGTGTTGCTCCTGTGTGAGGTGTTGGGGCTGCGGTTGAGGGCAATGTCCTTTAGGGTCCAGACAAAGGTGGGCACTACTGCCTTGTATAGGTGGACCTGGTCGTAAAGGCTGTTCAAGTCCAGAGTGGAGTGGTGGGCCAGGTAGACAGTTGGTTTTGAGGCACAGTCACAGGAAATACTTGCGTTTACCCGCTGTATCGTAGCAGGGTGGAAGTATTTTTTGTGGTAGCAGGGTGGAGATAACCACTTGTAGAAGAAGCTTTTTCAATCACTCCCTTGAATGCTGTGGCCACCCTTTCCTGCTGTGTTCTCAGGTCATTTGTGCCTGTGTGTATTATTATATAGCTGGGTGACCCTAGTTGGTCCTCAGACAGAAGGTCTAGGGCGTCCTGGGTGTTTGGACACCAGAGTTTAGACACTGTGTGTTTTGGGAAAAGTTTATTTTCTTGTATATATTTCCCATTCGAGTCCATAAGGAGTACAATCTGTGGCGTGTGTATGTCCTCAGTGGGTGTGTGTGTGTGTGGGGGGGGGTTATCAGGAGGGCTATCAGGGTGGCTGATAGAGGATGTGGGATCCCCTGTGCTTGGGGTTCTTAATTTGTCTGTCTTGCTGTGATGTCGAGGCCATGCTCAGTGTCTGGGGTGGACTGTTCTGCTGTGGTGTCAAGACTTTGGTCAGGGGCTGAGGTGGGCTGTTCAGCTAGCTTCTCTGCAGGGGTGGCCAGCTCTCTAATGGGTTGTTCTCTGTCACACACCATCCCCCTCACATCCAGAACTCTGATCCTTTCCTCTAGTGCTCTAGTGCACTCTGATCCTCTCCTGTTGATGTTGTCTCACCACAGTCCAGAGTACAGATATGTCTCTCTCCACCTCCAGCTCTCCGGGTCTGGTTGAGGGGGTGTTGTTGAGCTGGACTGTTTTTTGTGCTGACTGGAGTGTGTTCTCCTGCTGTTCCAGCTCCACCTGCCTTACCTCCAGCTGGGTGAATGTATACTTCGTTTCAACAAGGGAGTAGTACTTCGTGCTGGGAGATTGACTTTCCGTATTGGGTTGCTCGTCTGTGGTGTTGTATAATGAAGAGGTTTGGTCTGACACGCTCGGGGTATCTTTCTCAAGAGCGATAGGAGCTTCTTTTTATACTATTTCCGTGCCTTATCATTTTTTACATCCACAGGGTACTGTATTGTAATGACCTCTGAACAGCGGGAGGGGGCTTCAAAGGCCTCGGCATTTGGGAAGGGGAGGCTGTGAGACTCTCCTGCCATTGTTGGGCTCAAGGGCTTTGACACCTCTCACTTCACACCTCAGTGCTAATTGAAGTTGCAGTCAGATCTGTTCTGTCCTAGCAAGCTTGGTAGCCATAACTTAGCATTCAGTCCTTATAAAGTAAAATATATCATTGTAATGTATTTTTCTTCTTGACTTTAAAAAGTAGCTTCAGACTAAACAATACTCACTCAGTTCCAGGTTAGATGGTGATTTCAGGTTTCTGTTGTTAGTTTGCTAGAGCATTTGCTGTGTAGCTTGGAAATAAGAATATTTGGTAGTAGGAATCCGTCTAGGTAATTTTGTCTAATAATCAGGTTGTAGGTTTGGAGTTTTGATTTCTCTCTGTCTCTATCTCTCCCAGTGTGAGAAGTGTGACCTGCACTTCCGCCACAAGAGCCAGCTGCGTCTCCACCTGAGGCAGAAGCATGGCGCCGTCACCAACACCAAGATCCGCTACAAGGTCCTGACCGACCTCTACCAGCCCATCCTGCAGGCCTGTTGAAGGTCCTCCCTTTGACCCCTGACCTTTAACCCCACAGATACCAAGAATAACCCCAACATTTATGTCAATCAAATCATGATTGTTTATCTGTTTCCACCCTAGTTCTCCTGTGTTGTTATGGTCCATGGCTGTGTCCCAAATGGCACCCTGGGCCTGGTTGCATAAAACACCTTAAGTTAATTTCCCCCTTATCTGTTCCCTTAACTTTAAATCAGTTGAACAAAACATGTTAAAAGGTGAATTTCTCCCTTAGATTAAGTGAAAAAGTTAATGGTGCCCATGAGGTCCCTTAACGGCTTCATTCAGTTTGGATATCAATGTAAACAGATTTTGTGGATGTGAATGTTACTTTCATCTACTCTGGTTACAAAAGGAAAACATCAACCAGCTAGCTACTTAGCTAAGCAATGGAAGGTGCACAATCCATGGCTACAAAGCTAGCTGGCTAGTTAGCTATAGCTACTCTGTAAACTAGCTTGACATACTAGGAAGTAATATAAACAAGTTGAGAAAAAAAGTAACAAGAAACTAGGTTTATTATCTTCTGAAGCAATTAAGTTCCATTTGGATATCTCACAAAATGAAAGTGACCTCTTTGACGAGAGGTTAAGTCAGTGAATCAGGCCATGCCCATGGTAACCAGATACTCTGTTTGCCATACATGCCTTCAAACTACCGTAAAAAGGAAATATTTGTCTATGCAACGCCCTTAAACAATTCCCTTAAGTAAAGGACAATTATTTCTTAATGTAAAGCCTTAAGGGAAACACTTAAAATGTTTTATGCAAACGAACCCTGTACATTATATAGTGCACTACTTTTGACAAGGGCTCATGGAGCCTACAGGAATAGGATGCCATTCAAAACTGCCTTGCCCCATCAAACCTGCCTGATTGAGAGCTCAGCCTCGCCCCTCAAAAACATGAGCTCAAGTATGTTTCCCTGACTGGCTAGAGGGGCCATTATAAACACATATACATGACTAGTTGTAAGCCAATCAAACCATGATGTTGTAAAGGATTTGTGGAAAGGCGGCCGGCGCCAGAGATCGGAGCTGATATGTAGATAGGATGACAATGCCTCTCCTCTGAGGTATTGAGCTGGAGGCTGTCTCAGGCCGCTTTAAGCGTTAGGTGGATAACATGTCAAGAGAGCTGTCGAAAGTTACTGGGAGTAGTATGATATGTTTTTGTATCCCAGGAGGTGTTTTGAAAAGTTGAGAGTTTTGAGGTTATGAGTAGAGAGTGAGTGAGTGAGACAAAGACAGAGCTAGAAGAAAAGGGAGAAAAGGAGGAGGAAGGACTAAGGAGTGTGGCTAGAAGAGAAAATAGATTTGACATGATTGGTTGAAATCATCAGATGAGGAATTGAATTTATTAGAGTGACGGAGAGAATGTTGTAGAGTTGAATAGAGCAAGTGAAAGAAAGTTCTCTGCCAATGGTTTGTTTATTTTCAAGTGCCACAGCTATTTTTAGGGACCGGGACACATTGGGGACCCGTTGAGTATTTGAAATGGCAATGCCACAAAGATATCATTGCATAACAATATAGAGATAGGTAATAATGCCCCAAGCACTAACGTGTGAATAGACTACCCCGATTGTGTCAGCTTTAAATATCTTTTTAACTAATGTTTATTTTTTACACACTAAAACCAAAGGCCTGGGGCCTTTGTCTAATGTATATGACAGGTGTCATATAAGATAATATGTTTTGCCCGTTACATCCGTTCTGTATTTTTCTAAAGGTTTTTATTTAAAATGGCAGTTTATAACTTGTCATCGGAGCAGAGTCCGAGCAGGCAAAGGACTTCCGTCTCTTGTGTATGAAGGAATATCTTCTCTCAGAGCATAAAAGCTAGATAATGCGACTGTAAAAATGGATGAGAGATGATATTGATATTTGAAATTGTATGGTGTTCTTTTGCTGGACAAAGACAAGGACTGTTTTATACTAATTAAATTAAATTGATTGCCCTTAACTACAAATGAGTTGTATATGTTTTCTGTTGTATGTGTTAAAGTCCTAAATAATATACCCCCTGGAGATGGCTTGTGTAAGCATAAGTACCTGTACCACAGTTAGGAAAATAATATTTAACTGAAAAGAATCAGATATTATTCAATAGAATTCTGAAATCAGTATTCTACCTATCATACTGATATTAACACTAACACACACAAAACACACCTCCTCCCTAGACTTCCTTCCTCTCATTAACTCACCCTTCAGACCTGCAAGACTCAGAGGAGCCGACAGTTCCTCAAACCGTTCTCTGAATCTGGGTGTTGGTGAAGGAAGGAACAATGGAGTCCCGGGCACCTGTTTCCGGCACGGCTCTAATGCGGAGCGCACACTGCCGTCCACTATGTGTGTCAGCATACTACTTCCTGTGGCAAAGGGGCAGCGGGCCCTGCTAAACTCTCCCACCCTCTGTCATCCCCACTTCCTGCTCTGTGATGGGCTTGTGGCAGGCAGAAGGACCTGATCAGCTCATCGTCTGCGGCACTCAAACTATCCACTATAGCAGTGGTCACCAACCAGTCAATCGACTGGTCGATCTTCAAGGCATTCCTATTCGATCACCAAACATTTCTGTAGAAAATCCAACGATAAAAGGCTTGAGCTTCATTTTTTATTTCATTTGTATTACGCTGTTGGTGGTAGAAGCCCTGCGCAGGGGGTAAGCAAAGTGTTCCCATTTTGAACCGTTTGATATGTCTGAAAGACTAACTGCCTACCCAGAAGACCGGGAGATCTGTGGCTAAATCCAGTGTGCCTACTGTGCTGGCAATCGGATAGCTCAAATCACCAATCCCTACAGAGCTTCCACGACGCCGGCCACAGCAAAGTTTGATACTAGCCTGCTTAAGATTGAATAACTTTAAAACCATGACCACAGAGAGACTGTCAAATAATACAGCAAAGAGCTGCTGTTTTATAAGTGAGTTAATGTTTCCGACTTGAAGATCACTGACGTCATGATTTGACTTCATTTTTTTCCAGAGTTCTCAGTTGTCTTGAAAGCACCATGACCGTCAGATGCAGGTACCATCAGTCCAGTAAAATCAAAAAGCAAATTATTTACAAATTATTTCAATTTATGTTCAGCTGTGCCTCGCAAGTGCTACACCAACTGATCTATTTAGTTATCAAAGCTTGAGTTTTGAAATATAATATGGTCTGAGAAGAACAATATTGGCAGGCCAGGCATTGAGCCAATACGTTGTGATAATGTATTAGGCCTACTGAACTATCCTCATTCTATTAGGTTCATGTAAAAAACAAAATGTAAGTCATGTTTTTTATTTTTTAAATCTGAGTGATCTTGTCTTGCTTCCTGACTGCGAAAGTGATCTTGACTCAGCAAATGTTGGTGACAACTGCCGCCGTCCTTGTTTCCTCAATTCCTATCAAAGCTCATTGGAGGATGTGGTCCGAGGGAGGGACCTTGGATCCACTCCTCCAATGCTCTCCTTTGAGGAAGGAGGATGCGTTATGTTTACAGACAGCCATTGTCTGCGAGGGAATGGCAGAGAGGACAAGAGGCAGTTACTTAGACAAACATTGGAAATGAGAGGGGACTTTCCAACCACTCCCCCCAGCCTTTCCACCAACGAGAGCATCACCATTGAATTAGGAATTAGTCATGTCATAGGATCTCTATGATAATCACTGACATGTCATGGCCTACTATCTGTAAATCAACAGGCATTTCATCTGCTGGCCCCTATTAGTGCTTGACACTGGCAGCATCCTCATACCTCAATGCTTTTGCCCACAAGTTACAGGCTATCAGGGGAGAAACTTTGGTTTTAGAAGTGGGAGGGACATAATTGTTTTGATATTTTTTTTATCCGGTCGGATAAACACTCTAAATAGCCTACCCGACCGCTCGGAGGCGTCCTCATGGTCCTAAAGCACACCGTTTCCTTGTTTTGTATCACATTCCAATGATAAAACTGGGGGGGGAAAAAATGCGATTTCAAATGTGTCCCCTCTGTCCCCAGTGAAAGTTGTGCCCCAGCAGGCTATGTATAAATTCATCATTCATTCTATGCTCCATAACCAGGGCTGATTGTCATCTCTGTTCTGTTAATTGCATTGCTCATTGTATTGGCAGAGTTGAGGCCTAATTGGCACAGGTGAAAATGTAAATTATATTTCTGGGAGGCAAATCAACATGTTGGTTGTGATGTTGGGAGAAGTGTGTGTGTGTGTGTGTGTGTGTGTGTGTGTGTGTGTGTGTGTGTGTGTGTGTGTGTGTGTGTGTGTGTGTGTGTGTGTGTGTGTGTGTGTATTTTTCCCAATAGCACAGGACATAATGGGCCGAGTTAACCGCGGTTCTGACTAGAGGGAGTACAGCTACAACCGGAAGTGACTTTTTCATAGCAGGTTAGGAGAATTTATGCAGCAGGTCAGGATAATTAACATGGCAGGTTATGAGACTTAGGAAAAGGGTTAGGCTTTGCTAAAATGTTCTCCTAACCTACTACAAAAAGTAACTTCCGGTCATAGCTGTCTACTCCCTCTAAGCAAAACCGTTAACCGCCACAATTGGTTTGCGTTGGTTTGTTTGTTGGTTGATGAAACTTCAAGTCCCAAAAAATGTTTATCATTACTATAGGAAATCATTTTCAATCATTAAAACATCTCAATACTTTGTACATTTCAGAATTCTATCACATAATCCATAAAGTTAACTAAGCTTTTTTACCCATGACTTTAATAACGCACTGTATAATTGTAGACCTAAATTGCGTTCCAAACACTTAAAAGACACACCCTCGTCCACTTACCTTATACCCTTGGGGGAATCCCCGTCGCCATCTTGGCTGGTGGTGCAAATGATTAGCCAAACAAGGGAAGTTTGCAACGTAAGCCCCTCAGCCCTCGTTTTTAGTCGGCTTTGCTAGTGTACAATTATGTTCACTCAGGGGCCTGAAACTCCCCATAATTCAATTCGCGATGATTGTACATCCACTAAGAAAAGTCAGAGAAAAGTTAAAAACAACATCAAAGGAGGAATCAACATACAAGTGTAAGTAAAAACGAATACAAATAAGTTAGACATTTTGCTCATACGTAAAATGTAAATATGTTTTTGTTTGGTAATCTTTTGGAAATTGTATAAATAAAACATTTTCCTTCTTCAGAAGTTACAGCTAGGCAGGCTAACGTTTGTTATCTAATTAATTTGCTAGCGTTCAAGGCGTACATTAACAATTATATATTTAATATAATGCACTCATAATTGACTATAGCGCATATAAAGCATCCACGAGCAATGGCTGAAAACACAATCATCGCGGGATGAACGAGTGACGAATTTCCAGACAAGGGTGGTCGATTTAAAAATCATTCATTCCTTGCCCTGCAAGTGTATACTCGTAATTTGAGGGCTGAGTGGATAGGGTGTGTCTTTTAAGTGTTTGGACCGTAAAACCTACATTCACGCAAGGCACCCTACAAAGGCGCGCTCTTGAGAAACGCCGTCGCGCGCTTTTCTTCCATTTATAATAGGCAGAACCATACGAGCCTAAACAGTCATAACACAGTTGGTTCATTTATGGCATTGTTGTTCGTAATACGATACCCTGGCAATTTTAAAACACATATCCTATGATAAACGTGTTGAAGAGATGACTGGAATTTTTTATTTATCCTTTATTTAACTAGGCAAGTCAGCTAAGAACAAATTATTATTTACAATGACATGACGGCCTAGGAACAGTGGGTTAACTGCCTTGTTTAGGGGCAGAACGACAGATTTTTACCTTGTCAGTTTGGGGATTCGATCTAGCAAACTTTCGGTTACAGGCCCAACGCTCTAACCACTATCTTCCGCCCCATGAATCAAATAAATTAATGAATCAACGAATCAACCCATACCGGGGTGAGTAGCAATAGTTGGGTCAAAGTGATATCAGGGACACAGAAAATCTTAAACTAAATAATAATAAATACAATAATCATGAACATTTTTAACTAGGACTATAAAATAATGAAGAAATATTTTTTATGATGTTATTATTTTAAGTCTTATATTTCTCGTGGAAGTTGATGAGTAACACCCGGGAACAAACGGCTACATCCAAAATGCATTAAGTTCCCTTTCAATATCCATATTTTTGTGTTTTTAAGGTAAAGGACACCTGAATGTATATGTAAAGCCTTTTGGAATCCACATTTTACACACAATAAGTGTGATTTCCTGAGGACAGAAAAGGCACCGCAATATAGGAATGACCCAGCTAGCTGCGGGGTGAGTAGCAATAGTTATGCAGACGCCCTTTGCAAACATGTCAGCTGCTACTGCATAAATTGCATGTCTGTAGTAGGCCTATATGGGAAGCCCATAGGTTAAGAGCTCATCAGCATACATTAGCGTATACACGATGTGCATGCTGGCTACAGTTGCATTCGTGGTTATAGCCTATAGGCTACCAAGAGACGAATGTGTTAGGCTATAGCCGAACATGTTGCCGGAAAAGTAACTGAAAACAGGTGGAAAACTAGGCTACAGGTAAAAGTATATTTTTTTAAGACAGTGCAAGTGTCTCGAACTCATTCAAGCTAAGCATGCTGGCTTCATTGATTTTTATATTATTGAAATTTAAGCTATTTCGCCGCCTGTTCTGATCTGCTGCACGCACGAAAAGGTTTCTATTTATGCACGTTTCTTGTTTTCAATTGCATTGCTTATGTCTATTGTATTTTCATTAGAAATGCTTGAAAGTGAATAAGTATATACAGGATACGCGTAGCGTATAGCCTATGATACAGAAGTGGAGAAGGCGGCAGTGAGCTTTGAGCATATGCTAACCAACTAAAATATTCCTAACGAGTCCCATTTGTAGGCTAGTGGGCTATATACACCGCCACAAGAGTGCATCATCAGAAAGTGTTTAAATAATTCCAAAATCATTTAAATTGAGATCACACCGTTTTATCATAGTTTAGACAGATGGGTTACCTACCAGAATCTTACCAATGTTCCAGCATACACATGCTGTTGCCTTAGGTATGGGATTTCTGAGACTTGTCTTATCACGGACAATGTTGGACAGTAAAATAATGTCTGGAATGAATAGTAGGCAATTAAATGTGTCATTTTGCAACGATAGAATTTGATATAATATAGCCTAAGTGTGATATGTGTAGCCTATGGTGTTGCTTAGACTATTCATGTCAATCATCTGAGCTGCTGCTGCGCCTGCGCATGTGTTGTCTATTCGGCGAAACCCTCTTAATATTTTCATTGGGAGCTGCCAAGTGGGAGTTGTGAGCTGTACAAACCGATTTAACAAAACCACAGAGGACAGACTTCAACAATAAATAGTCTGTCACATAGTCCATGAGTTACCTTCACTGCATAGCAGTGAAAGTAAAACTTTACAGAGAGCCGAAGACAACAAGCCTACATTTGGTATGTATTATTAATATGTGATTATTTCTGAATCAGAGGATGTGGTACTGGTGATGTTAAGCACTTGTCCAATTGTTTAGATCTGATATTCTGAGCAGCGATAGGCGATGCGAAACAATCACATTTGTCAAATCGTTTCGGTCTAAATTCCAGCTAGACCCGGAGAGGACCGTTAAAAAAGCATGCTTCTGACCAAGAGCTACAAACGTCAATAAATAGCCGTATTAAACTGAACATATATAAGGTGATTTTGTCAAACTTGTGTGTCTCTCCATGCTCTTGCTGACCAAAACATATGTTAATTTCGGCTACACTGTCCCGCGAACGTTCCGCAAAATCATCCCTTTGTTCCGCATTTGGGTATTTTAAATGTGATAAAACTATTGAGGTTTATTTAATACGACTAATAGAACTAACGGTATTTTTTGGCAGAAAGTTTTATTTCTTTCTTTATGGACTTTTGACTATTTACATTCCCGTGCCCTTATTGGGCTTACTGTGTAATTATTGCCGTAACTACAGTGTAACAATTATTGTAATTGCTAATTGTTACACTGTACGCTGTGAGCATTAACCCAAGTCCTAACCCTAACCTTATCCAACCCCTAGAACAGTGTAAGTACAGTGTAAAAATGAGTTATTGCAACACTTTACTAATGTTAAGTGTTACCGAGAGGTTTACTAGTCTAAAATAGACCTAACCACCCCTGTGTCTTCTGCAGCGTCCAGCTCACTGGAGTCTGGTGACCATCCTGCCCCTCACACCTCTCAGGTAGGAAATCCGTACTCAGACACAATTTAATTTCAGCTAACTTTTTATTCCCTCACTCACTCTCACCCCACCAGACCTGGCTCAGTATTAAAGGTAATGAGGTGCATTTGCCAATACTGTTTTCCATTGAAAATGAGCCAACATTTCAAACAAAGCTAGCAGTCATTTTATGCAGCACGTAATCTCATTATTTATCAATCCCATGATGTCACAAGAAGTTATGCAGTCTTCCTACACCAAACAGTTTTTCCTATGCCACTTTATAAATCAATCAAATGTATTTATAAAGCCCTTTTCACATCAGCAGATGTCACAAAGTGCTTCTACAGAAACCTAACCTAAAACCTCAAACAGCAAGCAATGCAGAAGCAGGAACCTAGGAAGAAACCTAGAGAGGAACCAGGCTCTGAGGGATGGCCAGTCCTCTTCTGGCTGTGCTGGGTGGAGATTATAAGAGTACATGGCCATAAAGGCTAGATCGTTCTTCAAGATATTAAAACGTTCATAGATGACCAGCAGGGTCAAATAATAATGACAGTGGTTATAGAGGGTGCAACAGGTCAGCACCTCAGGAGTAAATGTCAGTTAGCTTTTCATCGCATTCAGAGGTTGAGACAGCGGGTGCGGTAGAGAGAGAGAGAGAGTGCCGAAAACAGCAGGTCCGGGGAACAGCTCAGTAGTCTAATCTTGAAGTGACAAAAACATGGATTAGTTTTTCTGCATAATTTTTAGACAAAATGTTTCAGATTTGTGCAATGTTAAAAAGATGGAAAAAAGCTGCTCCTTAATATATTTTATGTTCGTCAAAAGAGAGATCAGGGTCCAGAGTAACGCCGATGTCCTTCAGTTTTATTTTAGAAGACTGTGCAACCAACGAGATTAATTGTCAGATCAAACAGCAGATCTCTTTGTTTCTTGGGACCTAGAAATAGAATCTCTGTGAAAGTTTAAAAAAAGTTTGCCATAGCAACTCAGTAGTTTGCCAAATGACTTAGTAGTAAAAGTTTGTTCACTTCACTCTTATTATGATACAGTCATTCAGTGAGACGACACACACACCCCAGGCTCTGACAGATAAACCACTAGCTAACAAGTCTCTTACCCATTCATCCATTTTAGTTGCAAAAAGATGAGACCATTAAAAAGGGGAACATTCCAATAAATTCTTTGGCAAATGAAGTGAAACTTAATGAAGTTGGAACTGCCTTCGTGTCTTGGCAAATAGCCTTGATACACAACAGGGGGGCATTTAGCTTGTTACTGCATGGATATGTTTTGCTGTGTCAGCAAGAAACTGGTTTCCTTTTCGTACATCTGTACACTAAATTACACTGAACAAAATATAAAGATTTTACCGTTCATATAAGGAAATCAGTCAATTGAAATAAATAAATTAGACCCTAATCTATGGCTGGGAATACAGATATGTGAAAAGTCCGACGCCGGAGATGAAGCAGATACGGGGAGTCAAACATTTAATAGGAACAGACAGGTAACAGGACAGAAACAGCCTCAGCACACAGGTATTCAAGGACATATGAACATTAATGCAGAAGCAGGTGTTGGATTCGGGGTAAACTTTGAACATTGAGATATTAAAGACATGATAGATCATAAAGGAGTGAGAAGTCAATGGTTCTCTGTAGTAAGACAACTAAGCTTGGAATGTTTTTTAAATGTATTTTCTATTTTATTTCACCTTTATTTAACCAGGTAGGCTAGTTGAGAACAAGTTCTCATTTACAACTGCGACCTGGCCAAGATAAAGCAAAGCAGTGCGACAAAAACAACAACACAGAGTTACACATAAATAAACATACAGTCAATTACACAAAAGAAAAATTGAAAAATCTATGTACAGTGTGTGCAAATGTAGAAGAGTAGGGAGGTAGGCTATAAATAGGCCCTAGAGGCAAAAATAATTACAATTTAGCATTAATACTGGAGTGATAGATGTACAGATGATCATGTGCAAGTAGAGATACTGGGGTGCAAAAGAGCAAGAGGGTAAGTAATACTATGGGGATGAGGTAGTCGGTGTGCTATTTACAGATTGGCTGTGTACAGGTATAGTGATCGGTAAGCTGCTCAGACAGCTGATGCTTAATTCATGCGTGAGTTCCAAATGTCTCTAACGGTCGCCCCAGCGTGAGTTATTTTATGCACGTAATGTTAGAAGGTTCTCTCCATTCCAGAATGTGATTGTTACGCAACAGTACTTTTAATCCGCGCTGCCAACAAACCAAACCTGTTGTATTTATAGGCTGTTTCAATTTCAAATAATTTTCTAACAAGTTTTTATTTTCTAAGAACAGTTTGAATTGAGGTGTTTTCCGCCTCCTCATTCATTCACATAGAAATAGTCCTTTTTACTTTTGCGGACAATTCATTTTTGGGACATTTCTGACCCGAACAGAATTCCCCAAGCACTTCCCAATTGTTTGCATGCATTCTGATTATTGCATAGATTGTAATGGGCACATATTAAGTGTGTAAAATACTTTTTTGAAGGTTGTACTGATTATAATGAGCTAAGCTAATTCCAGCTGTGTAGCCATGTTTGTTGACATACAGTTGAAGTCTGAAGTTTGCATGCACCTTAGCCAAATACATTTAAACTCAGTTTTTCACAATTCCTGACATTTAATCTGAGTAAAAAATCCCTGTTTTAGGTCAGTTAGGATCACCACTTTATTTTAAGAATGTGAAATGTCAGAATAATAGTAGAGAGAATAATTTCTTTCAGCTTTTATTTCTTTCATCACATTCCAAGTTGGTCAGAAGTTTACATACACTCAATTAGTATTTGGTAGCATTGCCTTTAAATTGTTTAACATGGGTCAAACATTTCGGCTAGCCTTCCACAAGCTTCCCACAATAAGTTGGGTGAATTTTGTCCAATTCCTCCTGACAGAGCTGGTGTAACTGAGTCAGGTTTGTAGGCCTCCTTGCTCACACATTCTTTTTCAGTTCTGCCCACAAATTTTCTGTGAGATTGAGGTCAGGGCTTTGTGATGGCCACTCCCAATACCTTGACTTTGTTATCCTTAACTTCTTTGGGACAGGGGGGCAGTATTGAGTAGCTTGGATAAAAAGGTGCCCAGAGTAAACTGCCTGTTACTCAGTCCTAAAAGCTAGAATATGCATATAATTAGTAGATTTGGATAGAAAACACTCTGAAGTTTCTAAAACTGTTTGAATGATGTCTATGAGTATAACAGAACTCATATGGCAGGCAAAAACCTGAGAAAAAATCCAAACAGGAAGTGGGAAATCTGAGGTTTGTAGTTTTTCAACTCTTTGCCTATCCAAGATACAGTGGAAATGTGGTCATATTGCACTTCCTAAGGCTTCCACTAGATGTCAACAGTCTTTAGAACCTTGTTTGATGCTTCTACTGTGAAGGAGGGGGGAATGAGAGGTGAATGAGTCAGAGGTCTGCCAGAGTGGCATGAGCTGATCACGCGCGCTCACGTTCGAAATATCCTAAAGATTGATTCTATACTTCGTTTGACATGTTTCTACGAACTGTAATATGACTTTGTCAGAACTTTTGCCTGGACTTGCCCGCGCCTCGTGAGTTTGGATTGTGTACTAATCGCGTGAACAAAAAGGAGGTATTTGGACATAAATGATGGACTTTATCAAACAAATCAAACATTTATTGTGGAACTGGGATTCCTAGGAATGCATTCTGATGAAGATCATCAAAGGTAAGTGAATATTTATAATGCTATTTCTGACTTCTGTTGACTCCACAACATGGCGCATATCTGTATGGCTTGTTTTGTTGTCTGAGCGCTGTACTCAGATTATTGCATGGTGTGCTTTTTCGGTAAAGCTTTTTTTAAATCTGACACAGCGGTTGCATTAACTTCCTATGGCTGCAGGGGCAGTATTGAGTAGCTTGGATGAAAGGTGCCCAGAGGTGCCCAGAGTAAACTGCCTGCTCCTCAGTCCCAGTTGGTAATATATTGGATATTGGTATTGGATAGAAAACACTCGGGAAGTTTCTAAAACTGTTTGAATGATGTCTATGAGTATAACATAACTCATATGGCAGGCACAAACCTGAGAAGAAATCCAAACAGGAAGTGGGAAATCTGAGGTTGGTCAATTTTCAACTCATCGCCTATTGAATACACAGTGGGATATGGATCAGTTTGCACTTCCTATGGCTTCCACTAGATGTCAACAGTCTGTAGAACCTTGTCTGATGCCTCTACTGGGAAGTGGGGCCGAAAGGAGACAGGAATGAGTCAGGTCTGCCATGAGCTGACCATGCTCTGACCATGCACATTAGAGGGAGCTCTGTTCCATCGCACATCTGAAGTCAATGGAATTCTCCAGTTGGAACTTTATTGAAGATTTATGTTCAAAACATCCTAAAGATTGATTCAATACATCGTTTGACATCGTTCCTGACTTTGGATTTGTTTACCAAACACGCTAACAAAAATAGCTATTTGGACATAAATGAAGCAGTGAATAAAATAAACTTAGGGCGGAGGCTTCTAATGTTAACATGCATGAAACCAATGCTTTTACGGTTACAGAAGTCAACAAATGAGAGCACCTGGGGAATGTACTCTTTGGTGCAGGGTGCAGGGAAAACAATTGCATGTGACAGTACTGATAAGGGGAGAAACCGTTGAAGGCTCATATCACTTAGTTCCCTGCTTAGCAAGAAGGATGCAATGTTTAGAGATAAGGAGGAGACACCACCCAAAGTGGGGTATGAATACCACCACGGGGGGAGCCATGTTTTTTGTCTGAATACAGCTGTGTCGACCCTTTGGGAAGAATTAAACTTGGTTTAGCTTCTCTAGTGTCCGTGAGTTATTTACTCTGAAAAATAAGAACCTAACAGATGGCGCTGCGAGCAGGGTTCACCCCGATTTGTAGTCAAACCAACAGTGAGGGAGATGTATATGCAGTCTTGTTAGTGCCAAGTTGGTACGGAATGGATGTGATGTGGACCAGAAAGAAGCCCACCTCCATAGAAGCCCCAAAATCATCTTTCACTGGGTGCATCTCGGCAGATGATTCAATCACACCCATTCCAAGTGCTTCTGAATCCTGCACCTGCGATGGTGGGCAACCTCCTTCTCTGTGTGTGTTTTACCAGCTGCACCAGTGCAGTGAAACTGTTCTGAGATTTCCTGGATCTAAACGGGGTTGCTGGCCACGTCCTAACACAGTTTGACGCTGAACAGACCCCTTGGATTTCTTTACATTTTATTGGTTTACAAAGCAGAATTAAAAATGATTTAATTGTTATTTTTTGTCAACAATCTACACAAAATACTCTGTCAAAGTGGGAGAAAAATGTATAAAAAAATGATTCATAAAAATGTGATAAATAAAATAGTCGTTTATGAATTTTTAGTTTTTTACATTTATTTAACTAGGCAAGTCAGTTAAGAACAAATTCGTATTTACAATGACGGCCTACATTGTCGTTCAGCTCCCTGAGTCCATAGATGTTGGAAACACATTTAGCAGCAATTACAAAGGTGAGACTAATTGGGAAAGTCTCTAAGAGCTTTGCAATAGAGGTGTGCGCGGGACTGATTTATTTATCCCAGCTTTTCATACCACACCCGCTGCATGGCTTTCTACCCAACTCCCACAATGTTATTTTAGGCGTATGTGACGCAGCTCACTTGCCAGCCAAGGTCCCAGGAATTTTGCGCCCTATAGGCAAAAATAACTTAAGAAATAGGTTAAATTACCAGAGATTCTCGCGTGGCCCATTATATTAGGCTATCTGTATTACTGGTCTATATCAGCCAATATGGTAGATGTAGTTCGAAGAGAGCAGTTGGAGAGACTTGCCCTTTCTCTTGAGTTATTTTTATAGCCTACCTTTTAGGAGTGGGAAGATTTTCAGACAGAGAAATAGGGGTGGTCAATATTTATTTCTAGACAATGTAGTAAACTATAGCCTAATCATATTTAGGAAGTACATTTCCTTGGAAAGATAATTGCCCCGTGCTTCTCCGCCCATGCAGGCTATAGCCTACTAATTAATTGAGGCCACACGCGCACATGATCCCGCAGGTATGGCTACTGAACTGGAAGGAGCTTGAATGACGACAGTGACACTTGCTACGTTTTGCATAGGCCTATAGGACATAGCCTACCTTTTAGGAGGACAATTTTCAGGCAGAGACAAATAAATGGGTAATCAATACTCATTGAAAATGAAAAGGCGCAACGCTCGCTCACCATAGTAGCCTAACCTATGCGTGTGCCTTTTCAATGATGATAACAAATTTCCGTTATCAATATTTATTTACTGACACTGTGGTAAACTACACTCTACTAATATTTACGTTAATTTCATATTTAAAATGTACTGCCACGTGATTCTCCGCCCATGTAGGCAGCCTACTCTATTTCAATGAGACCACACATACTAGGAGCACTTGAACTCGCACGCCCAACTAGGAGAGATAGTTAACTGAAGTTGAAGCAGCGAATTCGGTGTGTGAGTAATGCAAAAAAGATGTGCTTTTATTACAATAGGTTGGCTAACCCATGCAAAGCAAAAAGATGACCGTTTCCAAATAATCGGCATGACAACAAAAATATTTTAATCCCAAAGTCGTCTCCTATCGCCCGCAGAATGAAAAATGGCGACCAAGCCGCAATGATATCTGTTGGGACCCGCATACTGAATGCAGCCCTCTACTTTGCACACCTGATTGCGCAATTTTTGCCTTTTAGGCCTATTCTTTTCTAAATTCTTCGAGCTATCTAAAGATGTTGGGGATCATGGCTAGACAGCACTTTTCAGGTCTTGGTGTACCTAGTATTTCAATCAGATTTAAGTCAAAACTGTTTTTGAGCCACTTAAGAACATGAACTGTTTTCTTGGTAAACACCTCCAGTGTTGAGTTGACCTTGTGTTGTAGGTTATTGTCCTGCTGGATGGTGAATTCCTCTCCCAGTGTCTGGTGTAAAGCAGTCTGAAGCAGGTTTCTCTATAGGATTTTGCCTATGCTTAGCCCTATCCCATTTCTTTTCACCCTGAAAAACTCCCCAGTATTTGCCAATGTCATGCATACACATACCATGATGCAGCCACCACCTTGATTTGAAAATAAGGAGGCAGTTACTCAGTGAAGTGTTTTGTTGGATTTTCCTCAAACATAAGGCTTTGCATTTAGGCCAAAAAGTGTATTCCTTTGCAAGTTTTTTGTTTTCAGTATTACTTCAGTGCCTTGTTGCATACAATATGCATGTTTTGGAATATTTGTGTTCTTTTCACTCTGTCATTTAGGTCATTATTGTGGAGTCACTACAATGTTGTCTCCCATCACAGCCATTGAACTATGGAGCTGTTTTAAAATCACCAATGGCCTCATGGTAACATCCCTGAGCAGTTTCAAACCCCCCCTGGTCTTAGTAGCTGAATCTGTGCTTGATATTCAATACTTGACTGAGGGACCTTACATATGTGTTATGTATGATGGACAGAGGAAGGGTTAGTCATTTACTAATCATGACAACCCCTGATATTGCGCACAGAGTCCATGTCACTTTTGATTTGATTTGTTAAGCCAAATTGTACACCTGAACTAATTTAGGCTTGCCTAAATAAAGGGGCTGAATACTTATGCAACTACTATATTTTAGTTATTTAATTTTATAAATATTTTTTCTTCCACTTTGACATTAGAGTATTTTGTGTAGATTGTTGACAAAAAATGACAATTAAATATTTTTATCTTGAAAAAAACGACATTTTAAAAACAATACAAAGCATACGCATACAAACGACAACATTATACAAACATCAACTACATCACGCCTGCCCAGACCCACTAGCATACACACACATCTCCAGCTCCCACATCACTTTCCGCCACATGGTCCAAAACTGCACCATTATGTTTCTCTCCGTAACCCACGCACTTTCAATTTTTTAAATAATAGATCATTATATTTTTTCCATTGTGTTAATTATGGCGGATTGATTGGTTTCCATGTTTTTAGTATACGTTTTTCAAGATGAGTAATGAGAAGAGAATCGTCTAACAGCCAACTTTATAGCTCCACCCATAACTTTTAGACTTCATAGCATTCCCAGAAAGCATGGATTATTGAGTCATTGTTAGTTTTACATTTAAGACATGACTGCCATTGTGCTGTAGAATTTGTGAATTTTGTATAATAAATTCTTTACATGAATTTATACTGCATTAAGCGTACATTTTCGTTAACTGTAATTTCATTAGTTATGCTCCAATTTTCCCTCCATCTTGTGCCAACATCAGTTCTTTTTAAGAGATCGTCAGTTTTATATGCTCTCTGCAAGATTGTGTATGTCTTCCTTGTCAATTAAATCCATTTTAATCCCACTTTATAACACAATAATAATGGGAAGAAATCCAAGGGGTCTGAATACTTTTGCAAGTCACTGTAATCTTAACTGCACTTGAATTCCTTGTCTCTGGGACCACTGATCCGAACAACGTTGATAAAGTGAAGCGAATGGCATTCTATCAAAACATGTTGAGTCTCTTGTGTCTTCCTTGTCTGCAGTCCTGGGTGAAATGAGGCATGGGTAGTAAGCTATTTGGAACACAGCCAGTAAGACAGGCAGAGTGAAGTCTTCTCAAGTCTAGTGCGTTAGACACTAAGTGGCAGAAGCATTTGACGGCTTTCAATAGATTGTTTTTCAGCACAGAACCATCACTTCTGACCGTTACAAACTCACCCTGGCACTAGGTTATCTGGTGGTAAACATTATTGGGGACAGGGAAAGAGTCTTCCCGCATGTTATTGGTGAGTTGTGGGAGAGTGCCCCCTTTAAAGCTTTGAGAAGCTCAAGGACAAGGTTTCTGTAACAACTTGAGGATTGCGTTAAACGTGTACTACCTGTTTTTAGAGAATGCAACCTTGCAGCTAGACTAGAGAGACTGCCAGTAATAAAAGACGGACAATTCAAACCACCACTGGGCACAGACGCCCAGTTTCACTCCTCAAACTGGCATAATAGTTTAGTGAAACAGATCTAAAATTGCCTCGGTCTACACAGGTGGCTCTCGTTGGTAGCTTCTCTTTGCAGCTTCTTAGAGTTCCACTGCAGAAAGTGCTCAGAGCGACTTTAATACAAAGACCCAAGATAAATTCTGGACTGTTTTGCATCATTGTTTGAAAAGCTAAAGTGCTTCATCCGGAAAAAAAGTGCTTGATTACTATGAACTCGACCATCAAAGAGTTAAAGAAGCCTCTTCTTTGGGTCTTTAAACAGGTACTACCTGTCCTCTGAGAATGCATCTCTCTGGCTGTCTGTCTGGCTGTAGACTCTGCAGACGGCTTTCCTCATCTGTGTTAGACAAGACAGAGCCCACAGCCAGAGAACGATCCTTCCTGTAGGTCTTCTCTGAAGGGACGCATACACTGAGTATACAAAACATTAAGAATACCTGCTTTCCATGACAGGTGAATCCAGGTGAAATCTATGATCCCTTATTGATGTCATTTGTTAAATCTGATTCAATCAGTGTAGAGAAATGGGAGGAAACAGGTTAAAGAAGGATTTTTAAACAATTGAGGCATGGATTGTGTATGTGTTCCATTCAGAGGGTGAATGGGCAAGACAAAAGATTGAAGTGCCTTTGAACGGGGTATGGTAGTAGGTGCCAGGTGCACCGGTTTGTATCAAGAACTGCAACGCTGCTGGGTTTTTCAAGCTCAACAGTTTCCCGTGTGTTTCAAGAATGGTCCACCACCCAAAAGACATCCAGCCAACTTGACACAACTGTGGGAAGCATTGGAGTCAACATGGGCCAGCATCCCTGTGGAACGCTTTCGACACCTTGTAGAGTCCATGTCCCGACGAATAGAAGCTGTTCTTTGGGCAAAGGGTGGGTGGGGTGTTCCTACTGTATACTCAGTGTAGAGTGCTCCTTAGCGAATGATTAGATCACAATCATCCCACTAATTAGAGAGACAGTCCTGACCTGCACCTCCTCTTGCACCTTTACAGGGTGTTGTTGGTTGATGCTACCAGCTGTTCTCCTCTGGCTAACTGTCATCACAGTGCAGTCAAACACACCTGAGATCCCCTCAGTCTATACAGGTGGCTCCCATTGGCAGCTTTCCAAAGGCACCTGGCCGGACGCTTCAGCCGTCGTCGTTATAAATCTTGTAGTCCTTTCACTTGTCTGCAACCGTGAAGGAAATGAGATGGGATGAGACGGGAAGCTGGAGGCTCTCTCCATCTCCATCTCTCCACCCGCTATCCATTGTTCTCATTTCCCCTGTGCATAGAGCCGATGAAGAGGTGTATTGACACCGCCATAGCCCCCAGGTTCTTATTCGAAAAGCTTTGCGTGTTTGTGAAGAGAATCACGTAGAGATGCATAGACTTGGATTCGTAAAAGGTGTTCTCTAGTCTAGGAATGTGATTTCACAGATTACGTGGTTACATTTCCTTTGGTCTGCTCCATTTTGGATTCTTCATATTATAGTACACCTCATAAAGCCAGGGGATAAATGGTGAAAACCCAACAGTCTATAGCTCATACGCTTCCCATTAGAAGTTGGCATGAGGCAGGCTGAACAAAGCCAGGAGGCCATGCAATTCAATATCTATCTTCAAACAAAAGCAATACAGGTCAAAATAGTTAATATTACCAAAGGAAATAGAGGGACTAACTGTACAGATAGAGAACAACAATAAAAATGATATTTTGAAAGAGAAAGCAAAGTACTTTAAACATATGTTTTTGTTTCAGTCTCCTCCATCTCCACTAACCCAAGTAAATTTGAAGGAGTTTTTTTTCCTATTAATTATAAAATTAACAGCTGTACATAAAGACTCATGTGAAGGCCAAATTACAGAAGAGGAATTTCTTGAAGCAATAGCCCTTATGCACATTCCATGCACATTCCATGACTGAACGTTTCTAAGCACACTTCCTACTGATGTGGCAATATCTGGTGGCGCATACTATAGAACGAAAGTCAGTCTAGTTGTTATCGACAATATAACAGTGCTACCACTGTCACCGTTTTTTACTAGGTGTCTTCAGGACTTTCCTCAAATGAATATTATTAATGTACATCAAATTGTTACATCGGCCTCCGAGACTCCAGCTAGCAAGAACGAAAATGGCTTCAAGATATATATAGGAAGCTACATAGACAACTATGAAGGTGAGTACCAAGTCAGTGACAGATAAAGCTAGCTACAATCATATTAGCTAGCTAGCTAATTTAACTAGTAACTGTAGCTAGCTAGTTACTTTGTAAAAGTATGTAACGTTGACAGAATCTACCTGAGAATGTGTATATTTTCGTTAGCTTGCTTAAAACTTATGCTTGCTACCTATATTTGCTAGCTAAAAATAATTGTTATTCATGTCTTCTAAACAGTATTTAACACAGATACATTGACAACATTGACAGGGGAGATCACTGTGGGCTGCCTGTCACAGGTCCACGAGGGAGGATGAAAAGCCACACAGCATGAGAGTAGCGACTAGTGCCCTTGTTAAACACTACCATGTTTGCTGTTATGTATGAGCCGCATCATTCTTGTTTCTCACTTCAGTCTTTCATCACACTTATCTTCACAGATGGTGTTAAAGCACTCCGTACCAGTGATAGTGGTCCAAAGCCACTGCTCCTGTGTTGCAGGAAGTGCTCTGTGCAATCATCTGGTGGCCTTTTTTACCAGACAGTGCACTACTCTCAACTAAACATTCCTGCTGCACCACCAGTCCACCAGTTCAGCTGAACAGACACAGAACAGCGTTGGCACAAGCCAAGAACACTTGTGAGTCTGTCAATATCCATAAAAAATGCACCTGAAAAGTATTCAGCCTTTGTAACAGTAAATCCTTGTTAATTAGGGTGTGAAGCCAGGTCCGGTTGATGGGATAGAGTTCTGTAAACCTACTAACTCGTGTGCTGATGGAATAAGGTAAGTTGGAGGTTCTTAGAATGGAAACATTTTTGAAAAAAATGTATTGTGATTTCTTTGTAAACGGTGGCGTATTTACAAAGTAATGACAAATGGTTGGGACAAATACTGGTGGGAAATATATAATAATCTATAAATCTGTATATTAATACATATATGTATATTTAATACATTTTATTTGAACTTTCAGGTTTGTGCTATTTCTGAAAAAGTTACATGAGTCTTTGTCATAGTAATCTCTCCAACCTGATGTTAAGGTTTTAAAATATTTTGCAGAAGTTCTCTCTACAAAGCACTCAATGGATACATGCCTGGTATGTAGACCATGGAGATGAAGAGGGGGCTAGCCATGGAGCCAGTGGCTGTACAGAAGTACTGCACACTGAAGAATGTTAACTTCTTTCCGTGTGGCTTCGTAGTGCACCCAGATGCCCCGTGGTTAGGATCCTCTCCAGATGTCATCCTATTTGATCCCAGTGTGAGACCACACTTTGGACTCTCAGAGGTCAAGTGCCCAAATGTACCAAGTTATGTTGACTGCCCTTACCTGAAGATACAGAATGGAGAGCTGAAGTTGAAGAGATCTCATGCTTACTACTGGCAGGTGCAAGGTCAAATCCTTCTCACAGGTTGTAGCTGGTGTGACTTTGTCATCTGTGCACAGGAGGAGATCCTAGTTGAAAGGATATATAAAGATCTACAGGTTTCAAAAACTATAAGAGAGAAGGTTGACCACTTGTATTTTTACCACTACCTGCAGAAGTGTCTCTCGCACCTGAATGGATCCCCTGCATGGGTGCCAAGTAGATTTGTTTAAAATATATATATATATTTCAGCAAATGTTCAACAGTTCAGTTAATCAATTACACATCTCTAACATTGTATTCAATCTTGCATTCTGGCAATTCTGTGTTTATTTGATTTCTTTCTCCCACCCCTAAACACATTGCCTAATTAAAGCCAATACAAGCTCCACACAAACTGATATTCACTGCAACACAATTTATTGATACATGTCATAGAAAAACAAATTATAATTTTGCTGCTAGCAAATAAACACATGTACATTTACACTGGCTTGGCCCATGCTCTGACCAAAGGTCCGTTTTGATAGTTGACCAACAGTCACGCCACTGCAAATAACTGGTTGATGATGCCTGAGATGGTCAGGGGGATGACTGTGTCAAACAGCTTGTGTTCCTTTACTCTGTGGATCATTCTTTCAACATGCACTCTCAGCCTGGCAATGGATTGGGTCTCCCTAACCTCATGCTCTGGCATCTGTGTGCGTCTTGACAGAAAGGCTGGCCGGTAGACCTTGCACGGAACAATGTCATCTATGAGAAAGCCCTTATCCAGCATAATGGCCATGTCAGGGGTGAGTAAGGAAATGTTTCCAGACTGCTTGAAGATCTCCTTGTCACTCACAGATCCAGCGTAGAACGATGACACAAAAGTGACAGCTCCATGTGGTGACATTCCCAACATGCACTTAATGGTACAGTGTGACTTGTAGGAAGAAAACACCTCACTCTGCAGTAGTAGTGAAGATGGTGTCTGGCAGCGGAGTTCAGTGCAGTCGATCACTACCTGGGTGTTTGGATAGTCCTTGAACTCAGGTGGCAGGAGGGCTTTGATGGTTTCCTTGGGGATCCATATCCGTGCTGATCAAAGCAGACAGTAGAGGAAGTTGGCCCAAGAGATAATAATCCGTCTCACTGTCGATTGATGGATGAACCGATGGGCCAAATCCTTCTGCTTCAGACCCAGCGACAGATGAGTCATAAACAAGAAGAACTCGTCGATTGATGGATGAACCGATGGGCCAAATCCTTCTGCTTCAGACCCAACGACAGATGAGTCATAAACAAGAAGAAGTCGTCGATTGATGGATGAACCGATGGGCCAAATCCTTCTGCTTCAGACCCAACGACAGATGAGTCATAAACAAGAAGAACCCGTCGATTGATGGATGAACCGATGGGCCAAATCCTTCTGCTTCAGACCCAACGACAGATGAGTCATAAACAAGAAGAACCCGTCGATTGATGGCAGTGTCTGAACATAAAGAAAACCCTTTTAGTACAACATATTGTCCTTACATTAGGTCCATAACACAACAAGTAAATAATGTTTAACAATTACAGTAAGATCAAATAATATTCTCTATTAACCTATTTAATCCCATCGTTTACAATAGTGACCGTAAAAAACATTTTCAGATATAAGGCTCTAAAAATGTTACTGAATGATGTATCAATGCATTTCCAGCAAATATTGAAATATTAAAGGGTCTCAATGAAAGATGTGCAGTGTCACATGTTTAGTGTGAATTGTCACATGACCAGAGCTGTTTACTTCCTGGTTGCACCATGAGAAGAGGATGGCTGCATCAAAGCTCCCAAACAGAAGGTTAGTAAAGTATGTTAACATAAAGTTAGGACAAAGGTTTTTGGTACACATCATCTTTAGGGTGTCTAGTATTGATATATGCATTTGCAATTACTCAACTTTGTTCAGTGTGGTCATAGAATGTGTAAACATGTTGACGGCAACAATAGTGACCGGCGGGATAACACAGTGCATCTAGGTATACACATAGTTATACACATACATAGTTATTGTTTTACCTAACTTTCTACTCTGTTCTTTCTTTTAGTGTCACTTTGAGTCAAGTTCTGGATATGTTGATCTAGGTGACTGCCCAGACAAGGCATGCAACATTGCAGTTATCCCTCAAAATGAGAAAGATGCTATCCTGAGTGATTGTGATAGCGATGGGTCAGATATGGACTATGGACAGGCCATTTGCCAGCCAGGCTGTTGAATGCATATGCTGAACCTATGCAAACATATCATGATGGGAACAACGTTATCAGTGATGATGACCTACCCCTCACCACCCCCCCATCCACAACCTCCCCCACCCCCCTCCATTGTTGATAATGAAGAGCCAAGGGTCTCTACAAGCCATAGGGGTCAGCCAGAAGAGCCAAGGGAAAAGCTACAGGTGGTCAAAAATAAAGATTGAGCGTTCAAACAATCGAAGAGGCCTGCCACTGATGTGATTCCAAAACACATAGTATACAGCCCAAATATGCAAAAGTTTGGCACGAAACCACTGAGCCACGGAAGGAGATCTTTACTGGCTGCTACTGTTGAAGATCAGGCAAGATATGACAAAGCTTCTCACTGGCCAATCAACACGATGCACCGGTTCCAGAGAAGTCGTCATTGTGACAAACGTACTACCTATGCATGTGAGAAATGCAAAGCGCCACTGCACATTGAGTGCTTCAAGATATACCATGGACAGTAGAAAAGGAGATAAGACCGAATGAAAAAGGGCTGAAAAAGACAAAAGAAAAATAGAAAAGTTGATAAAGGGTGAGGAGCAGTACAACTGACTCTAGGAAGAAAAGAAAAGTTGACGAAAAAGACAATCAAAATGACTGAAATGTTTTTGGAACAGAAGGTCAGTTTATTCAAGACATCCTGTATGACAGTAGGTCTGACTGATTGTAGTTCAAAACAGTGATGCACAAACTAATCGTGCACTTGGTTCTGAAGCTCTATGATATATATGTATATATAAGCACTCATTGTGCAGTGGCGCTTTTCAAATATATATATATATATATATTTGTATTTTGTTCAGTGTAGGCCTCTACTTGAATGCATATTCTACAGGCTACCTCTATCCTGAATGTTACCTTTATGTTCAGTGGGAATGAATCACATGACTGCTATACAGGTGTTAGTGAATGTTGCACTAAAATGTCACAATGACAATGTTACAATGAATATTGCACTAAAGTACAAGTTCAACTGTTACAATAAAGTTACAATTTTAATGTTTCAATGCATATTGAACTAAAGTAACAATGTTGAAATACGTTGATGGTTGTTGTCTTTTTGTCTTTGCTCTCAGTATTCATATCTTGTTGTATAAGGGTTTTTGATGTATAAAATAGTCACACTAGAATGTGACGGGGAATTCTAGTGGCAATGCTGGGGACTGCCAGTGACAGAGTTTTAAATGTGTTAATAACTGGGTTGGGATATATAAGAACTTTGATAACTGCATAGGAGAAATATGTTAATTCAATATACGTAACATTATCCCACCGGTCACAATTGTGACCCACCATAAAAGACACTTTTTCACCTACTTTTCCATTAAAATTTCAAAAAAGAATGATTGATTACTTCAAAGGGTTACTAATGACACTTGATTTGGATATTTTCATGTCTGGGAAAAATTCGGGATTAAATGGGTTAAGTACTGTATTTAATGAAGTTGACCCTTACTGGTTTTCTTCAAGTAACACTTGTTTCAGATGGATTGGTGCTTGTGACTCTTATAAACTTGGTCTCTGCTGCCCACTCAATTAAGTGCCAGAAGGCCATCAGGTGGGTGTAGCTTGCAAATCTAAAGATGGACCCAGAGTATTTGAATACCAAATAAACTCATTACTATTATTGCCCATCTTCTCTAAGCATCAAGTAGCACTAGACATAACCTAGCTGCTATTGTAGCTGTTGTCACAACGTACTGCCACCAACCACCTTTTTCTCTACATCGACCCGGGAAGCTACGGAAAGCTCACAATACCATTACACTTTGAAGAAAATGAACACAGCGGCACTGAACAATGTTCATTAGCACCTCCTTCACGGGGCTGTAATTTAAACGTAGTCATTGCGAACACTTTCAGTCAGAAATGCATCGACGACAGTTAGCTAGCTAGTAAGCTAATGATAAAAACAATAGCGAAAATCGCTCCGAAAGTCAGCGCACCCGTAGGAAGTAAAATAGAATGTGGGAGGTGGTATTATAATCCAGTCCATAAAAAAATTGGAGGCCCCTTACACTTCAGTGTTGTGATGCAAAGATTATAGCAAAATGCATAGCGCATAGAATTAAAAGGTATTATTCATCCTAATCGGACATATGGACGATACAGTACAGATAATATAAGACAAGAACTGGAAGCAATAGAAGACCATGAAACATCTGGGAAACCAGGCCTGGTATTCATAGCTGACTTTGAAAAGACTTTTGATAAAGTATGACAAGAATGTATATTTAAATAATATTTCAAATATTATATAATATTTGAATTTCGGAGAATCTCTTTTACAGTGTGTAAAAGTTATGTACAGTGCATTCGGAAAGTATTCAGACCCCTTGACTTTTTCCACATTTTGTTACGTTACAGCCTTATTCTAAAATTGATTACACTGTTTTTTTCCCCTCATCAATCTACACACAATACCCCATAATGACAAATCAAAAACAGGTTTTTAGAAATGTTTGCAAATTTATTTAAAAAAAACTACAGAAATATCACATTTACATGAGTATTCAGGCCTTTTACTCAGTACCTTTGGCAGTAATTACAGCCTTGAGTCTTCTAGGGTATGACGCTACAAGCTTGGCACACCTGTATTTGGGGAGTTTCTCCCATTCTTCTCTCCAGATTCTCTCAAGAGATGGGAGCGTTGGATGGTTGGATGGGGAGCGTCGCTGCACAGCTATTTTCAGTTATTTCCAGAGATGTTTCGATCGGGTTCAAGTCCGGGCTCTGGCTGGTCCACTCAAGTACATTCAGAGACTTGTCCCGAAGCCACTCCTGCGTTGTCTTGGCTCTGTGCTTAGGGTCTTTGTCCTGTTGGAAGGTGAACCTTTGCCCCAGTCTGATGTCCTGAGCGCTCTGGAGCAGGTTTTCTTCTAGGATCTCTACTTTGCTCTGTTCATCTTGTCCTCTATCCTGACTAGTCTCCCAGTCCCTGCCGCTGAAAAAACATCCCCACAGCATGATATTGCCACCACCATGCTTCACCGTAGGGATGGTGTCAGGTTTCCTCCAGATGTGACGCTTGGCATTCAGGCCAAAGAGTTTCATCTTGGTTTCATCAGACCAGAGAATCTTGTTTCTCATGGTCTGAGAGTCTGTAGGTGGCCTTTGGCAAACTCCAAGCGGTCTGTAATGTGCCTTTTACTGAGGAGTGGCTTCCGCTACTCTAGCAAAAAGGCCTGATTGTTGGAGTGCTGCAGAGATGGTTGTCCTTCTGGAAGTTTCTCCCAGCTCCACAGAGGAACTCTGGAACTTGGTCAGAGTGACCATCGGGTTTTTGGTCACCTTCCCTTCTCCCCCGATTTGCTCAGTTTGGCCGGGCGGCCAGTTCTAGGAAGAGTCTTGGTGGTTCCAAACTTCTTCCATTTAAGAATGATGGAGGCCACTGTTTTCTTGGAGACCGGCCAAACTATTTTTTAACAAGCCATAGAAAGTTGTTTTTGATTTCAGTTTAATCCACCACAAAAGACCAGAACAAATATTACAACAAATATTATGCTAACATAGATATGTAAATGTCTGCTCTTCCCAAATTTACAACCAACTAATTGCAGCATTTTTGCAAAAATGGAAGAGGCAAGACCAAAATTAGTTAAAGAAAACTGTGATAAATAAAATAAGTATACCGTTGATTTAAGGCCCAACAAATTGACAGCTGTGCCATATAGATTGCAAAGTCGTTGGGAAGAGATTTTTGATGTACCGATTCCATGGCACATGGTTTATGAACAGATACACAAAACAACGCCAGATTCAAAACTTTTTCTAGTTTGCATCGAATAGAATGTTATATATATGGGGGATACATTAAACCTCTGCAGATTTGGCTGCGAAGAGACAATCTTTAGATCAGTTGTTTTGGTACTGTCCATACTGTATGTAGCTTGTTTTTGGTCGCAGGTTCAGGAATGGCTGAAGAATTGTAACATTTACCTGGAGCTAACTCTGCAAATAGCACTGCTGGGTGATTTGAAAATTCCTAATCAATCGATCAATAATATAATAATAGTCTTTGCAAAATGTGTTATCTTTAATTTATAATCTTTAGAAATTATGAGAATAGAAAGGTTCATAACTTTTGTGAAACAGCACAGCTGAAAAATATATGGCAAATAGGAATCTATTATTTAAGTCACAATCTATCTGCAATATTAAAGCTGATCTCCCCCCCTCCCCCCCAAAAAACAAAAAACAAAACAAGGACTGTTTATCAAACCTCCCACCTATCCTGCTGTGTTCCATCCATCCCTCTCATTCTGTCTACAGTTCTGGGTCCTGGAATGGAAAGTGCTGATCTCTGACTTTTCATAATATACTCTTGTACACATCAGAGTTGCAGTCAATTCCATTTAGTTTCAGATTAGTGCCACTTTTTCTTTAGATTTTTCTATCCCTTACGTCAAGTTTTAATTCAATTTAATGTTTTGAATACTCTAATAGGTTTTATGGCATACTGCCATTGGGGAATTTAGGCTTGGATTTTCCCTGTAGAAGGACATACTACCAAATGCATAGTGTCTTTTTTATACTTAAAGGGCCTTTCATGTGTTGACCCACAATAAGTGTAATTCATTTCCATTGTAAATCAATGACTCAACCGTACAATACAATCTTTTTGTGATGACAGATTTAATATGTGACTGTGATTGTGGAACATAGTGGTGTAAATATTAGTGATACACCGATATGACATTTGTGGCTGATAACGATATCCGATATTTTCCTTGCCAAAAACCCCAGTACCGATAACCGATATTAAAAATTTTAGCGGCCTTTTAAGCATTCTAGTTCAGTTAAATAGATAACGCACACACACATGAACGCAGCGGTCTAATGCACTGCATCTCAGTGCAAGAGGCGTCACTACAGTCCCTGGTTCGAATCCAGGCTATATCACATTCGGCCATGATTGGGAGTCCCATAGGGCGGTGCACAATTGGCCCAGCATCGTCTGGGTTTGGCCGGTGTAGGCCGTCATTGTAAATAAGATTTTTTCTTAACTGACTTGCCTAGTTAAATAAAGGTTACACATACACACACCACACTGACCAAAAAGTTATTTTGTTGGCATTTACGTAGGTCCCCATTACCAGTAAAACATCATCAAAACATATTTATTTCACTTACTTGCTGTGCTGTTTCGTTATTCAGTTCAGTCGTTTTATTCTCAACCAGGATTTCATTATACATGTCAAGCAGTGAAGTTTCAGCTCTGTCTGTCCGTGGCCTCTCTTCCTCGGTGCGCACTGTCACTGTGTCCGTTTCCATCTTGTCCAGCTGTGTATGTAACATTTCACATACCCTGTTTCTTGTCTGCATCGAAGTAGCGGTCCTTGTACCTAGCATCGATCATGGTGGCGACACAGTAAAGAGAGAATGCCACCGAATCGCTGGTTCACAGACTGTCACCAGTTTTGTTGAGCAGGCGTTTCAATTCCATGACAGAGGGTATCACGTTCTCTGCAGGTGCAGTTGATGAGCTTATTTCTCGAGTCAGTTGTTTGAATGGAGCTAGCTCGTGTGTTCAAATTTCCAATTTTCAAACATGTTTTCAAATGCCATTGAAATGGCAGCAGCGGTATGACAACCAGCACATTCATGAGCATGAAATACGACTTTCCTCAGTACGAAATCCTCGACGACCCACTGTGCTGTCAGACTCAGCATGCTCATGGGGCTGATATCGCTGGTCCAAATGTCCGTCTTGAAGCTAATAGCAGTGATGCTGTTACTGTGAAACTCCGGTAGTGCAACACCTGAAAAATAGCGCACTTGGTAACTTAGTGTGTACCGATACCCGACCAGTCGGCGAAAGCCAACATCACCCACGACAGAGAACGGTTGATTGTCAAGGTCAATGAATTCCATTATCTTGGCGTTAATGCATTTTGCCTTTGAGTTGTCTTGCTGAAATTTTCTATCTCTTTCAAATTACTGTCTCGAGTCGTTGACTGCTCAATCCACACAGCAGACATTGTGGGCTAGGTTAGGAATGCTGTGTTGCACGTGTAGGGCAAAGTTTTACATGGCGTCATTACGTCATGTACCTACGTTATATACAGTTGAAGTCGGAAGTTTACATACACTTAGGTTGGAGTCATTAAAACTTGTTTTTCAACCACTCCACAAATTTTTTTGTTAACTTCTCCAGGATAGGGGGCGACATTTTCACTTTTGGATGAATTGGTGCCCAAATTGAACGGCCTCGTACTCTGTCCTAGATCATATGATATGCATATTATTATTACTATTGGATAGAAAACACTCTGAAGTTTCTTAAACTGTTTGAATTATATCTGTGAGTAAAACAGAACTCATATGGCAGGCAAACTTCCAAACAGGAAGTGAAAATTCTGAAATGGGTCGCTGTGAAAGTCATCGCCTATTCAATTCTCCTATATTTATAGATCTGTATGCACTTCATACGCCTTCCACTAGATGTCAACAGGCAGTAGAACGTGGAATGAAGCGTCTAGCATGATGTGGGGCCGAACGAGAGCTTTTGGAGTGACTGGTCAGGCAGATTGCCAGTTCTTGGCCACGCACGCTAGGCATGTGATGTCCTTGTCTGTCCTGAGTTATATAGACATGAAGAAATGCTCCGTTTGGGACGTTATTGGATATATATGAGAAAAACATCCTGAAGATTGATTCTCAACTGAGTTTGACCAGTTTATTCGATTTGTAATATCACTTTTTTAAGTTTTCGTTCATTAGCGTAAATTTGTATGGACACGTGTACTACACATGCTAGCCAAAGTTGCTAATTCGACAGAAGTAATGGACATTATAAAACAAAACAACGATTTATTGTGGAACTAGGATTCCTGGCACTGCATTCTGATGAAAGATCATCAAAGGTAAGGGAATATTTATGATGTAATTTCGTATTTCTGTTGACTCCAACATGGCGGAGAATGGCTGAGCGCCGTCTCAGATTATTGCATGGGATGCTTTTTACAAAAGTTATTTTTAAAATCTAACACAGCGGTTGCGTTAAGAACCAGTGTATCTTTAATTATATGTAAAACATGTATCTTTCATCAAAGTTTTATGATGAGTATTTCTGTATTTCACGTTGCTCTCTGTAATTATTCTGGCTATTTTGGAGCCATTTCTGAACATGGCGCCAATGTAAAACCACGATTTGTGGCTATAACTATGCACATTATCGAACAAAACATAAATGTATTGTATAACATGATGTCATATGAGTGTCATCTGATGAAGATGTTCAAAGGTTAGTGATTAATTTTATCTCTATTTGTGGGTTTTGTGAAAGCTATCTTTGCTGTGAAAAAATGGCTGTGTGTTTTTGGATATGGTGTTGAGCTAACATAAATATATGTTGTGTTTTCGCTGTAAAACATTTTAAAAATCGGACATGTTGGCTGGATTCACAAGATGTTTATATTTCATTTGCTGTATTGGACTTGTGATTTCATTATATTATATTATTTACCTGTGGCGCTATGCTAGGCTATGCTAGTCAGCGTTTCTGATGACAATGATCCCGGATCCGGGATGGGTGGTTCAGAGAGGTTTTAAACAAACTAAAGTTTTGGCAAGTCGGTTAGGACATCTACTTTGTGCATGACACAGGTCATTTTCCCAACAATTGTTTACAGACAGATTATTTCTGAATCACAATTCCAGTGGGTCAGAAGTTTACATACGCTAATTTGACTGCCTTTAAACAGCTTGGAAAATTCCAGAAAATGATGTCATGGCTTTAGAAGCTTCTGATAGGCTAATTGACATAATTTGAGTCAATTGGAGGTGTACCTGTGGATGTATTTCAAAGCCCCATCTCCAATCCAAAATTAAATCTAGAATCGGCTTCCTACTTCGCAACAAAGCCTCCTTCACTCATGCCGCCAAACTTGCCTTCGTAAAACTGACTATCCTACCGATCCTTGACTTCGGCGATGTCATTTACAAAATAGCACCCAACACTCTACTCAGCAAACTAGATGTAGTCTATCACAGTGCAGTCCGTTTTTTCACCAAAGCCCCATATACTACCCACCACTGCGACTTGTATGCTCTCGTTGGCTGGCCCTCACTACATATCTGTCACCAAACCCACTGGCTCGAGGTCATCTATATGTCTTAGATAAGGTGGGGCTTTACCTAGCAAAGCTCACTGGTCACTATAGTAACACCCACCCGTAGCACGCGCTCCAGCAGGTATATTGCACTGGTCATCCCCAAAACCAACACTTCCTTTGGCCGCTTTTCCTTCCAGTTCTCTGCTGCCAATGACTGGAACAAATTGCAAAAATCTCTGAAGCTGGAGTCTTATATCTCCCTCTCTAACTTGAACCTTTTCACACGTACAAACACACGGGTGTGATCATTCTACAGTGGTCCCTGTAGCGTACGATCAAACCGGTGTGATTAGAAAGCTTATTTAGAACGGCCAGTTTCAAATGACGCAACAATCACCATTTGAGCAGGCCACACTTTTTTCAGAAACATTTTGCACAAAAACAGTCCTTACAAAGTTATGTCCAGAATGTGAGCAGTTTATTTTTGGATGCAATTATCAGACATTCATAAAAGTATCTACAGCATAACACAATGCGCTAACTGAGGAAAGATTGACGTAATACAAGCGGTCATATTTGTATAACTCTCGCTGACAAACTACAATATGAATTAGCTAATAGAAATTACTATTTATAATTAATCACATAATTAAAATTCCAGAAAATTATGCCATGGCTTTAGAAGCTTCTGATAGGCTAATTGACATCATTTGAGTCAATTAGAGGTGTACATATGGATGTATTTCAAGGCCTACCTTCAAACTCAGTGCCTCTTTGCTTGACATCATGGGAAAATCAAAAGAAATCAGAAAAATATTTGTAGACCTCCACAAGTCTGGTTCATCCTTGGGAGCAATTTCCAAACGCCTGAAGGTACCACGTTCATCTGTACAAACAATAGTACGCAAGTATAAACACCATGGGACCACGCAGCCATCATACCACTCAGGAAGGAGACACGTTCTGTCTCCTAGAGATTAACGTACTTTGGTGTGAAAAGTGCTAGTCAATCCCAGAACAACAGAAAAGGACCATGTGAAGATGCTGGAGGAAACAGGTACAAAAGTATCTATATCCACAGTAAAACGAGTTCTATATCGACATAACCTGAAAGGCCGCTCAGCAAGGAAGAAGCCACTGCTCCAAAACCGCCACAAAAAAGCCAGACTACGGTTTGCAACTGCACATGGGGACAAAGATCGTACTTTTTGGAGAAATGTCCTCTGGTCTGATGAAACAAAAATAGAACTGTTTGGCCATAATGACCATGTTATGTTTGGAGGAAAAAGGGGGAGGCTTGCAAGCCGAAGAACACCATCCCAAACATGAAGCACGGGGGTGGCAGCATCATGTTGTGGGGGTGCTTTGTTACAGGAGGGACTGGTGCACTTCACAAAATAGATGGCATCATGAGGAAAGAAAATGCTGTGGATATATTGAAGCAACATCTCAAGACATCAGTCAGGAAGTTAAAGCTTGGTCGCAAATGGGTCTTCCAAATGGACAATGACCCAAGCATACTTCCAAAGTTGTGGCGAAATGGCTTAAGGACAACAAAGTCAAGGTATTGGAGTGGCCATCACAAAGCCCTCACCTCAATCCTATAGGGAATTTGTGGGCAGAACTGAAAAAGTGTGTGCAAGCAAGGCTGCCTACAAACCTGACTCAGTTACACCAGCTCTTTCTGTAGGAATGGGACAAAATTCACCCAACTTATTGTGGGAAGCTTATGGAAGGCTACTCGAAATGATTGACCCAAGTTAAACAATTTAAAGGCAATGCTACCAAATACTAATTGCATGTAAACTTCTGACCCACTGGGAATGTGATGAAATAAATAAAAGCTGAACTAAATCAAAAGCTGAACTAAATTTTTACTCAGATTAAATGTCAGGAATTGTGGAAAACTGAGTTTAAATGTATTTTGCTAAGGTGTGTGTAAACGTCCTACTTCAACTGTAGGTATGCACGTCAGCTTTGACATTGATTTTGCACATCGGCGTTAAACTAGACATCGGGCCGATGTCGATTTTGAAATTTTTAGCTAATATCGTCTGATTCTGATATCTTCACAGATATATTGTGCATCTCTAGTAAATATGAGGTGATCGCGTAATAAAAATAGAAATGTACATCTGAAAATGTGTATTTCCAAAATCTTAGGTCGTTTCTGAAACATACTTTAAGTGCAACAGGCTTTGAAATAGGCTTTGCATGAACAATAGGGAATCAGTGTTAGGAATCTGAAATATGCTGGTGTTCTACCAGAGGCTGGTGGGAGGAGCTATTGGAGGACTGGCTCATTGTAATGTCTGGAATGGAATTAATGGAACGGAGTCAAACGTGGTTTCCGTATGTTTGATGTGTTTGATACCTTGCTATTCAACAGTCTAGCTCCACAGGATCACAGAGCACCTGTTTCGGGTCGACTACCCATTTAACCCACAAGCGATTTCCTCTAAATGTCATTCATTGTCTATTTATTTGAAGGCACATTTATGGAAACCCAGTGAAAACCCACATAGCAGCAGGCAAATTCAAGCACGTCTGATACATTCTTGCATGATTGACATGTTGTTTCTTTGAAGCCTGCACCTGAAAGTAACACAGGTTTTCGATGCAATGCAATACAGCAAAGGCTCAAGAGCAAAGGCTGTAGTAGAATGTAGTGTTTCTAATGCATGGTTTAAACAGGGTATTTCTGAAGTATCACAAATAACATCTCCTTTCATCTCTCTCCATATCTCTCCCTCCCTCCCAGTCATGGCCAAGCTGCAGGCCCCCCAGGCGCTCCAGAGCCAGCCAGCAGCCCCAGATGGTGGGTGGGGCTGGGTGGTGGTGGGGGCCCTGTTTGTGACCTCTGCCCTGGTGTTTGGGATAATCCGGAGCATGGGGGTCTTCTTTGTGGAGTTTGTGCAGTACTTTGAGGAGAGCGCCCAGGCTGTCTCCTGGATCACATCCATAGGGTTGGCCATGCAGCAGTGTGTCAGTGAGTGTGTGTGTGTATATAAATATATATATATGTGTATATATATATAGGAGAGGAGGGTAATGCCCCATGTGATCATAAATGATCCTTAGTCCGTTGTACACAGTGTAATGACTGGTAGTTAAACCTGTGTGTGTGTGTGTTCCCCAGGTCCACTTGGCACAGCGTTGTGTAATGGATACGGTGCCAGACCTGTAGTGATGGCAGGAGGTTGTCTCTCTGCACTGGGCTTCATCCTGGCCTCACAGGCCACCTGCGTCACACACCTCTACCTCACCTTGGGCGTCATCTCAGGTACACACACACACACACACACACACACACACACACACACACACACACACACACACTTGGACCTAAAAACACTCACATGCTACTTTCTGTTTCTCTTTTATGTCCAAAACTCTGAACATCTAGTATATAACTCCCTCTTTATCCCCTCCGGCCTACCCTCCAGGTTCGGGCTGGGCATTAATCTTCACTCCTATGGTGGCGTCAGTGATGCAGTACTTCACCCGGAAGCGCTCCCTGGCCATGGCGCTGGGCTTTACGGGCGTGGGCCTCTCGTCCTTCGCCTTCTCACCCCTCTTCCAGCTCTTGGTGGAGATGTACACCTGGCGGGGGGCCCTTCTGATCCTGGGGGGCCTCAGCCTCAACATGGTGGCCTGTGGGGCCCTCATCAGGCCCCTGGGGACTCACAAGGCTGTAGCTGCGGTAGGAACATCCATTTACAGTTTTGTCATTTTAGCAGATGCTCTTATCCAGAGCAATTTGGGGTAATTACCTTGATCAAAGTAACAATCGACCTCCTGTAACGTCCTCTTCTCTCTCTCTCTCGCTCTCTCACTCTCTCTCGCTCTCTCTTTCTGGCTGACTTAACACATCTAATGTTTGATAACTGGGTTTTGGCATTTCATAATAGGACTCATGTGGGTTCAACCTTTATACTACAGGAACAGTTGCAAAACACATCAAGTATCTGTGTTGTGTAATCTTGCGTGTGACGTCTTGTTTGGGTGCCAGCAGTGTTTGATGGACCTGCTTTCTAGGTTTTAAGTAATTTGTTTCAGCGTCAGTCTCTTTCTCTCATGCTCTTCTTCACCCCTCTCCTCGCTCTTTCCAGCTGGCCCCAGGTGAGAGTGCCTGGTCCTGCGCCTCCATCTTCCACCGGGCCTACTCCTACCTGGAGCTTTCCCTCCTCTTCCAGCGGCCCTTCCTCACGTACAGCCTGGCCATCACCTTATTCAACTGTGGCTACTTTGTGCCTTACGTCCACCTGGTGGCCCACAGCCGCCACGAGGGCTTCTCCCAGTATCAGGTTTGAATGAGCCTATTTCACAATTACATCACTGTGTAAACAATGGGATTTTAGAGATTATCCAAAATGATTATCGATTACCAATTGTTTTGTTCAGTTTTTGTTGCTCTGATTGGTAGATGCATAGATTCATGTCAACTGTTTCAATCTTATCCAGGCTGCCTTTGTCATCTCAGCCACGGGTGTGACGGACATCGTGGGCCGTGTGGTGTCCGGCTGGGCCTCGGACCTAGGCCGGCTCCGTCTGCTCCACATGCTGGTCCTCTGGACGGGCCTGTTGGGCCTCTCCCTCCTCTTGCTGCCCCTGGGCTCCCTGGGGGGGTCCTACCCGGGCCTGCTCATCATCAGCCTAGCCTACGGGTTCTGCGCCGGCGCCATGACTCCCCTGGTGTTCGCGGTGGTGCCGGAGATCGTGGGCATGGAGCGGATGCTGGGCGCCCTGGGGCTGCTACAGATGATCGAGAGCGTCGGGGGGCTGCTGGGGGCACCGCTGTCAGGTACGAGAGATACTGGAGAAGAGTGGAGCAGCCGTTGACTGCTGTTGGATGTTGAAGGAATTGGGGATAGATTGCAGAGTGCACTCCTGTTCCCCAAGTTTGGCCACCTTTGCCCTAAGTGTTGCTCTAAGGACATTTTTGTTCTGTTGACCCCGTAATGGTTGAGGTCAAGATTGGGAACTTTTCTGCATTCTGTCCCCCCCCCCTCACCTGCATGCTAGCTCATCCATCCCTCTACGTATAGTTTTACGTAACTCCCTCACACAGAAACACGTTTTAGCAAGATGACCCCCAGGTTAGCCCCATGTGTTTCAAGTCTTTATGGGTGACCTGTCTTGACCTTGAGGTACCATGTAAGGGGAGAAGAGGCCATATGTAACCTAATAGAGGCTCCATATACATTGAGTGTACAAAACATTAGGAACACCTGTCCTTTCCATGACATGACCAGGTGAATCCAGATGACAGCTATGATCCCGTATTGATGGCACTTGTTAAATCCTCTTCAATCAGTGTAGATGAAGGGGAGGAGACAGGTTAATGAAGGATTTTTAAACCTTGAGACATGGATTGTGTATGGTGCCATTCAGAGCGTGAATGGGCAAGATAAAATATTTAAGTGCCTTTGAACAGGGTATGGTAGTAGGTGCCAGGTGCACTGGTTTGGGTGTGTCAAGAACTGCAACGCTGCTGGGTTTTTCACCATCAAGAATAGTCAGACACCCTAAGAACATCCAGCCAACGGCAGGCCAGGTCATTTATGAAATAAGACAAAGGAGGCTGACAAAGCTGACACGAATTGTGCAATACAACATTGGTGCCCAAAGACCTATAAAAGACCCACAACTCGTCGTACCTTCACACGAATGGGGTACGCTAGCCGACGACCTTACAGCGTTCCACTTCTTTCAGCAAAAAAACAAGAAACTGCTGTTGCAGTGGTATGTAGAAAACCACAGTGGTATGTAGAAAACCACAGTGGTATGTAGAAAACCACAGTGGTATGTAGAAAACCACAGTGGTATGTAGAAAACCACAGTGGTATGTAGAAAACCACAGTGGTATGTAGAAAACCACAGGGGTATGTAGAAAACCACAGTGGTATGTAGAAAACCACAGTGGTATGTAGAAAACCACAGTGGTATGTAGAAAACCACAGTGGTATGTAGAAAACCACAGTGGTATGTAGAAAACCACAGTGGTATGTAGAAAACCACAGTGGTATGGAGAAAACCACAGTGGTATGTAGAAAACCACAGTGGTATGTAGAAAACCACAGTGGTATGTAGAAAACCACAGTGGTATGTAGAAAACCACAGGGGTATGTAGAAAACCACAGGGGTATGGAGAAAACCACAGGGGTATGGAGAAAACCACAGGGGTATGTAGAAAACCACAGGGGTATGTAGAAAACCACAGTGGTATGGAGAAAACCACAGTGGTATGTAGAAAACCACAGGGGTATGGAGAAAACCACATGAGCACAAGCGTCGATCATGCTGCCTGTCAACATTGCAGGCTGGTGGTGATGGTGTGATGCTGTGGATTGTGTTTTCCTGGCACACACTTGGCCCCTTGATTAAAGTGGAGCAACGTTTCAATGCCACAGGATATCTGAACATCACTGCCGATCAGGTGCATCTCTTCATGGCAACTGTATCCGTCCGCAAATAGATTTTTGTCAGTAAGATGATGTCCCGTGCCGCAAGGCTAGGATTGTCCTGGAATGGTTCCACGAACATGACAGTGTGTTCAGCTTACTGCAGTGACCTGCAAAATCACCAGATCTCAATCTAATTGAGCATCTGTTGGATGAGATGGAACGAGCTATTCAGAGTAGAGGTCGACCGATTATGATTTTTCAACGCCGATACCGATACCGATTATTGGAGGACCAAAAAAGCCAATACTGATTAATCGGACGCTTTTTTTAAATTAATTTTTATTTATTTGTAATAATGACAATTACAACAATACTGAATGTACACTTATTTTAACTTAATATAATACATCAATAAAATCAATTTAGCCTCAAATAAATAATGAAACATATTCAATTTGGTTTAAATAATGCAAAAATAAAGTGCTGGAGAAGAAAGTAAAAGTGCAATATGTGCCATGTAAGAAAGCTAACATTTACGTTCCTTGCTCAGAACATGAGAACTTATAAAAGCTGGTGGTTCCTTTTAACATGAGTCTTCAATATTTCCAGGTAAGAAGTTTTAGGTTGTAGTTATTATAGGAATTATAGGACTATTTCCCTCTATACCATTTGTATTTCATTAACCTTTGACTATTGGATGTTCTTATAGGCACTTTAGTATTGCCAGTGTAACATTATAGCTTCCGTCCCTCTCCTCGCTCCTCCCTGGGCTCGAACCAGGAACACAAGACAACAGCCACCCTCGAAGCAGCGTTACCCATGCAGAGCAAGGGGAACAACTACTCCAAGGCTCAGAGCGAGTGACGTTTGAAACGCTATTAGCGCGCGCTAACTAGCTAGCCATTTCACTTCGGTTACACCAGCCTCATCTCGGGAGTTGATAGGCTTGAAGTCATAAACAGCGCAATGCTTGACGCACAAGGAAGAGCTGCTGGCAAAACGCACGAAAGTGCTGTTTGAATGAATGTTTACGCGTCTGCTTCTGCCTACCACCGCTCAGTCAGATACTTACATACTCGTATGCTTGTATGCTCAGTCAGATTATATGCAACGCAGGACACGCTAGATAATATCTAGTAATATCATCAACCATGTGTAGTTAACTAGTGATTATGATTGATTGATTGTTTTTTATAAGATAAGTTTAATGCTAGCTAGCAACTTACCTTGGCTTACTGCATTTGCGTAACAGGCAGTCAGTCTCCTTGTGGAGTGCAGGTCGTTATTGCGTTGGACTAGTTAACTGTAAGGTTGCAAGATTGGATCCCCCGAGCTGACAAGGTGAAAATCTGTCATTCTGCCCCTGAACGAGGCAGTTAACCCACCGTTCCTAGGCCGTCATTGAAAATAAGAATGTGTTCTTAACTGACTTTCCTAGTTAAATAAAGATTAAATAAAGGTGTAAAAAAAATAAAAAATAAAAAAAAACGGCAAAATCGGTGTCCAAAAATACCGATTTCCGATTGTTATGAAAACTTGAAATCGGCCCTAATTAATCGGCCATTCCGATTAATCGGTCGACCTCTAATTCAGAGTTAAGATCCATTACCAGACAACTTGACACAACTTTGGGAAGCATTGGTGTCAACATGGGCCAACATCCCTGTGGAACGCTTTCGACACCTTGTAGAGTCCCAGGCCTTACGAATTGAGGCTGTTCTGAGGGCAAAAGGGGGTGCAACTCAATATTAGGAAGGTGTTTTTAATGTTTAGTGTACTCTTGACACTTAAAAATGTCAACTAGTCAACAGCGGGTCAAATCAGTTGATGATTAGCTAACCATGTTAAACCTTTGGCCTACCTGTTGGATATCCATACAGTCCAAGTGCTTTATTGCGCTCACTCTCTGGCCATTTGACCTCCCACACACTTTCTCCATCCCCCACCTCCCCTCTAGGTTACGTTCGGTTATGTTCTTATGCTCTCTGTCTGTCTTGGTCTCTCACTCTCTCTCTCTCTCAACTCAATTTAAAGGGTTTTATTGGCATGGGAAACATATGCTTACGTTGCCAAAGCAAGTGAAATAGATAATTAACCAAAGTGAAATTAACTAGTTCCAAAGGAATAGAGACATATCAAATGTCATATTATGGCTATATACAGTGTTTTAATGATGTGTAAAATAGTTAAAGTACTAAAGGGAAAATAAATAAACATAAATATTGGTTGTATTTATAATGGTGTTTGTTCTTCACTGGTTGCCATTTTCTTGTGGCAACTGGTCACAAATCGTGCTGCTGTGATGACACACTGTGGTATTTCACCCAATCGATATGGGAGTTTATCCAAATTGTTTTTGAATTCTTTGTGGGTCTGTGTAATCTGAGGGAAATGTGTCTCTAATATGGTCATACATTTGTCTGGAGGTTAGGAAGTGCAGCTCAGTTTTCACCTCATTTTGTGGGCAGTGTGCATATAGCCTGTCTTCTCTTGAGTCAGTTCTGCCTACGGCGGCCTTTCTCAATAGCAAGGGTATGCTCACTGAGACTGTACATAGTCAAAGCTTTTTAAAATTTTGGGTCAGTCACAGTGGTCAGGTATTCTGCCACTGTGTACTCTCTGTTTAGGGCCAAATAGCATTCTAGTTTGCTCAGTAATTATCTTTTTGTTTTCTCATGATTTGGCTGGGTCTAATTGTGTTGATGTCCTGGAGCTCTGTGGGGTCTGTTTGTGTTTGTGAACAGAGCCCCAGGACCGACTCTTCTCCAGGTTCATCTTTCTCTAGGTGATGGCTTTGTTATGGAATGTTTGGGAATCGCTTCCTTTTAGGTAGTTGTAGAATTTAACGGCTCTTTTCTGGATTGTGATAATTAGCGGGTACCCTGCATGTATTATTTGGTGTTTTACGTTGTACACAGATTATATTTTTGCATGCAGAGTCTCAATTTGGTGTTTGTCCCATTTTGTGAGTTCTTGGTTGGTGAGTGGACCCCAGACCTCACAACCATAAAGGACAATGTGTTCTATAACTGATTCAAGTATTTTTAGCCAGATCCTAGTTGGTATGTTGAATTTTATGTTCCTTTTGATGGCGTAGAAGGCCCTAGATCATTGTTATACTAATTTCCGCGACGCATATAAGGCCCTCCCCCGCCCCCCTTTCGGAAAAGCTGACCACGACTCCATTTTGTTGATTCCAGCCAACAAACAGAAACTCAAACAACAAGCTCCCGCGCTCAGGTCTGTTCAACGCTGGTCCGACCAATCTGAATCCACGCTTCAAGACTGCTTCGATCACGCGGATTGGAATATGTTCCGCATTGCGTCCAACAACAATATTGACGAATATGCTGATTCGGTGAGCGAGTTCATTAGGAAGTGCATTGACGATGTCGTACCCACAGCAACGATTAAAACATTCCCAAACCAGAAACCGTGGATTGACGGCAGCATTCGCGTGAAACTGAAAGCGCGAACCACTGCTTTTAACCAGGGCAAGGTGACCGGAAGCATGACCGAATACAAACAGTGTAGCTATTCTCTCCGCAAGGCAATCAAACAGGCTAAGTCCCAGTACAGAGACAAAATCGAGTCGCAATTCAACAGCTCAGACACAAGAGGTATGTGGCAGGGTCTACAGTCAATCACGGATTACAAAAAGAAAACCAGCCCCGTCGCGGACCAGGATGTCTTGCTCCCAGACAGGCTAAACAACTTTTTTGCCCGCTTTGAGGACAATACAGTGCCACTGACACGGCCCCCTACCAAAACCTGCGGGCTCTCCTTCACTGCAGCCGAGGTGAGTAAAACATTTAAACGTGTTAACCCTCGCAAGGCTGCAGGCCCAGACGGCATTCCCAGCCGCGTCCTCAGAGCATGCGCAGACCAGCTGGCTGGTGTGTTTACGGACATATTCAATCAATCCTTATCCCAGTCTGCTGTTCCCACATGCTTCAAGAGGGCCACCATTGTTCCTGTTCCCAAGAAAGCTAAGGTAACTGAGCTAAACGACTACCGCCCCGTAGCACTCACTTCCGTCATCATGAAGTGCTTTGAGAGACTAGTCAAGGACCATATCACCTCCACCCTACCGGACACCCTAGACCCACTCCAATTTGCTTACCGACCCAATAGGTCCACAGACGACGCAATCGCAACCACACTGCACACTGCCCTAACCCATCTGGACAAGAGGAATACCCATGTGAGAATGCTGTTCATCGATTACAGCTCAGCATTTAACACCATAGTACCCTCCAAACTCGTCATCAAGCTCGAGACCCTGGGTCTCGACCCCGCCCTGTGCAACTGGGTCCTGGACTTCCTGACGGGCCGCCCCCAGGTGGTGAGGGTAGGTAACAACATCTCCACCCCGCTGATCCTCAACACTGGGGCCCCACAAGGGTGCGTTCTGAGCCCTCTCCTGTACTCCCTGTTCACCCACGACTGCGTGGCCATGCACGCCTCCAACTCAATCATCAAGTTTGCGGATGACACTACAGTGGTAGGCTTGATTACCAACAACGACGAGACGGCCTACAGGGAGGAGGTGAGGGCCCTCGGAGTGTGGTGTCAGGAAAATAACCTCACACTCAACGTCAACAAAACAAAGGAGATGATTGTGGACTTCAGGAAACAGCAGAGGGAGCACCCCCCTATCCACATCGACGGGTCAGTAGTGGAGAAGGTGGAAAGTTTTAAGTTCCTCGGTGTACACATCACGGACAAACTGAATTGGTCCACCCACACAGACAGCGTTGTGAAGAAGGCGCAGCAGCGCCTCTTCAACCTCAGGAGGCTGAAGAAATTCGGCTTGTCACCAAAAGCACTCACAAACTTCTACAGATGCACAATCGAGAGCATCCTGTCGGGCTGTATCACCGCCTGGTACGGCAACTGCTCCGCCCACAACCGTAAGGCTCTCCAGAGGGTAGGGTAGTGAGGTCTGCAGAACGCATCACCGGGGGCAAACTACCTGCCCTCCAGGACACCTACACCACCCGATGTCACAGGAAGGCCATAAAGATCATCAAGGACAACAACCACCCAAGCCACTGCCTGTTCACCCCGCTATCATCCAGAAGGCGAGGTCAGTACAGGTGCATCAAAGCAGGGACCGAGAGACTGAAAAACAGCTTCTATCTCAAGGCCATCAGACTGTTAAACAGCCACCACTAACATTTAGCGGCCGCTGCCAACATACTGACTCAACTCCAGCCACTTTAAAAATGGGAATTGATGGAAATTATGTAAAAATGTACCACTAGCCACTTTAAACAATGCCACTTAATATAATGTTTACATACCCTACATTACCCATCTCATATGTATATACTGTACTCTATATCATCTACTGCATCTTGCCATCTTTATGTAATACATGTACCACTAGCCACTTTAAACTATGCCACTTTATGTTTACATACCCTACAGTACTCATCTCATATGTATATACCGTACTCTATACCATCTACTGCATCTTGCCATGCCGTTCTGTACCACCACTCATTCATATATCTTTATGTACATATTCTTTATCCCTTTACACTTGTGTGTGTGTATAAGGTAGTAGTTGTGGAATTGTTAGGTTAGATTACTTGTTGGTTATTACTGCATTGTCGGAACTAGAAGCACAAGCATTTCGCTACACTCGCATTAACATCTGCTAACCATGTGTATGTGACTAATAAATTTTGATTTGATTTGATTTCTTGCCTTGTCTCTCAGATCGTTCACAGCTTTGTGGAACTGCCAAGTTTACACCTTCACTTTTACAGTGAAACATTTTTTTCTAGGAAGTTGTCTAAAAGGGATTGAATTTGTTGTTGCCTAATTGTTTTTTGGTAGGTTTCCACACTATTTTCATTCCATCTATAGCATTTCTTAATATTATTCAGTTCTTTTGGCTTTGATGCCTCATGATTGCCTCTGTTCAAGTAGATTGATTTTGTTGTGATCTGATGGGGGTGTCAGTGGGCTGACTGTGAACGCTCTGAGAGACTTTGGGTTGAGGTCAGCGATAAAGTAGTCCGCGGTACTACTGCCAAGAGATGAGCTATAGGTGTACCTACCGTAGGAGTCTCCTCAAAGCCTACCATTGACTCTGTATTTTCTCTCACACTTTTCGCATTCCCTTTCTCCTTTTCCCTATCTGTGACCATCTGTAGTCTCCTAACACTCTCTCACCCCCTCTTTCCTTCCCTTTTCCAGAGGCCGCTCCTTTTCTCTCTTCCAAGGGTTGCCTCTTTCTCCCTCTCCACCCCCCCCCCCCCCCCCCTCTTTCTTACTCTTCTGGTTTTCTCTAATACATTTTCTCTCGCTCTGCAGGTTTGCTGAAGGACCTGACAGGCAGTTACACGGCCTCCTTCCTGGTCGCTGGTGGTTTCCTCCTGCTGGGTACCATGGTAACGACCACTTTGCCTCACTTCTTCTCCTGCACCGACCAGCGCCCTCTCCAGAGACACGCCCGCAACCATAACAACAAGCAGCAGAACCAGCAGAGCCCCGAGTCTGGCCTCATGACCAACTCCATATCAGAGAAACTCAACCACATAGATACCATACCGTACTCTCAACCGCAACTGGACCACAACAGCCTCCAGCCGGAACCAGAGTTGTACATGCCTTTAAACCGAAGCAGGTCCGATGATGCCACTACTAAATGCTGATTGGTTGCGCGACGTTAGCAACCAAACCTTACTTAGCCAATAGGGCGGCTGAATGCCTAGTTTCTCAGTGTAGTTTCCCCATTGGTCTGGGGACTACATGGTTAAGGTGCACGAGTGCTACAGGTTTATATTCCGAAGTCGTGTACATTTGTGGAGGAGGAAGACACAGACAGCAAGGCAAAAATAGAAATGGGTAGTGTGGGATGTCTACCGTACACATCCAACCCAGTCAGTGGGTTCATCAGACACAGTATATCGTGTTACATATGACTTGGCAGTGTTATGACCATGGCATTTCACACGCATAGCTTCTAACCAGAGGAGGCTGGTGGGAGGACCTATAGGAGGACGGGCTCATTGTAATGGCTGGAATGGAATCAATGGAACGGTATCAAACACAGCAACAATATGGAAACTCTGCTCCATTGACTCCATTCCAGTCATTACAACGAGCCCTTCCTCCTATAGCTTCGCCACTGCTCCATATGTCATCATGACTTTCAGAATTTGCTCATGTGAAGTCTTATTTAGTTTTCTAGCTGCAGAGAAAAGGTCAACATGGTGGGTGGCATCCAGTATAAGAAGTCCTCAGGCAACTCAGCTAGCTATACATCACAGACCATATCATGTGACAGACTAGTTCATGGCATATGTCCAACATTTTTTACCCTTCTCTCTCTCCATCCAAACAGGGCCTAGGGGTAGCCCACAGTAGGCTAGCATATCACTGCAGGATCAATGTAGGTGTACTCACAAGATCAACCACAGCTGGATGGCAGAATGTTTATTTTGTAAGGAACTTCTAAAAGTTAAACAAGTGACCGTTCACACCAGGGCCACCATTAGCATTCAATGTCTTCAATGAGAAAGGCGTCTGATTTGTTATTTTAAACTCTATCTCTACCCATACTAAATAGGGAGAGGAGAATCTGGTTTGAGTTATTTCCCCCACCCAACTCTCTGACTTGTCTAATCTAGTAGGCTATGCGTGAGTAAGATTAAGTAACACTAATCCGTTTTCTTTGAATCATTCTCTGGAATGATATATTCACATGACAGTCATTTGGTGTTCGATGTCAAAAAATAGATGATTGTTCTATGTGTTTACTTGTCTGACCCCTGGTATTATTCAACTAACTCCAGGCCACAGTCCCACAGTCAGGCTGCTATGAGGATATAAAGAGTTTCATTCTAAAACGCTATATATCCATTTTCAGAAATGTTTGTAAATTAGCTTTTGTAGTTTAAGGAACTTGTTAAAGAGATTGGTGTGTTTTTTCACTGTCTAATCATGCCACGGGGTTGTTCAATGACAGACATGTCATTGTTTGGAATCTATTACTTGATGGTTTCATTTCAGAGAGATAAATAATCATGTTTTGTTGCAAAACGCTATATATCCGCCTCACTCTCAGGAATAACTAGTACTGCTAGGTTTAACACGGTCAAATGTAATAAATAACGAAATTTTTTCATAAAGAACTGCACAAATGATACATTTGTTACATCAATATAATTTTTTAAAATCAATATAGTAATATGAGATCTGTAGGCTGTAAAATATGTACATTTGACATTTCAGTCATTTAGCAGATGCTCTTATCCAGAGCGACTTACAGTTCGTGCGTTCATCTTAAGATAGTTAGTTGAGACAATCACATATCACAGTCAAATATACACAATTCCAGCTAAACAATGGATATATAGAGTTTTGCAAATAAATAAATAAAATAAACACATCTAAAAATCTATGAATTAAAAGTTGGAAAACAGTCATATTTTACACTCATGAAGATACCCATAAGAAATCATTTCTGATGAAAAAACATGGGAAAATGGGCAGATATAGCATTTTTGGAACAAAAATCTTCATATAGACTGTCTATTCCTCATGTACAATAATATTATACAATCATATATTTTGGACTAAACACCAAATGAACTCCAAAAGATTGAGCTTAGTGTAGATAGAAGCACAGCCTCAATTTGTTGGGGCATGGACTCTACAAGGTGTCGAAAGCATTCCACAGGGATGCTGGTCCATGTTGACTCCAATGCTTCCCACAGTTGTGTCAGGTTGGCTGAATGTCCTTTGGGTGGTGGACAAGGGATCATAGCTTTCAGTCTACATCTTGAAAAGAGCAGGTGTTCTTAACGTTTTATATACTCAGTGTACATCTAGACTTCCAAGTTTTTGAAAAGATCATCAAAAGACAAGGTGTTTTCCCAAAGCAAGTATGGAATAGGCTACCTACTGACATGTAGTCACTCATTGGCAGTGTGCTCTCCTAGTTTCCTGAACTTTCTCAGTTCAGTCAATCAACGCAATCTTCTGTTGACTGATTATCAAGTGCTGTTTAAATTGTATGTAGTTACTCTCATGTACATTTCTCTTGTTCATAATTTATTTCCATGTTTTTTCATTCTTTTTTGCAAGGTGAGGGCTAGACAATTTTGCCCCTGACCCAAATCTGTTCGTGCTGTCTTGCAACTCCTCTGATCATTGTCCCGCCGAACAATTTGATAGATCTGGGACCAGGCTAAGACAATCATGATCTGGATTTGGTTGGCAGAGCACTTCTAGGTAATCTAATTGGTCAGTTGATACTTTTGTCAGTAACTATGTTTACATGCACACCAGAGGAGGCTGGTGGGAAGAGCTATAGGAGTATGGGCTCGTTGTAATGGCTGGAATGGAATGGTATCAGACATGGAAACCACGTTTGACTCCATTCCATTTATACCATTCCAGCCATTACAACGAGTCGTTCTCCTATAGCTCCTTCCACCAGCCACCACTGATGCACACAGTATTCCGGATAATAGCTCATATCCCATTTAAGGTCTTGTTCAGGATATGCTGTTTACATGCAATTTTGCTATCCCGCTTATAAGTATTTCTGTATCCATGAATAAACAAAATATTCCTAATTTGCCCAGGGATGGCAGGATGATTTTTTGACGGGATGAGGGGGACTATTTTGATATTTTTCGTCTTATAATTTTCGACATTAACTAGGCTTTTTGTTAGTCAACTTGTCTATAACTAGATACATGCAGCTTCTCTTCTGTCATTACTTGGTGTTGGTGCTCTAGAATACTAAATTAAGCCTTCGACACCAGAAGGTCGGGGTGGCAGCGTAGCCTAGTGGACTAGTAACCAAAAGTGTTGGACTAGTAACCAAAAGGTTGCAAGTTCAAATCCCTGAGCTGACAAGGTATAAATCTGTCGTTCTGCCCCTGAACAAGACAGTTAACCCACTGTTCCTAGACAGTCATTGAAAATAAGAATTTGTTCTTTGCTGACTTGCTAAATAAAGGTAAAAAAATTAAAATATATGTCATTAAATACACAACACGTAATGAGGGAATGAAAACCAGGTGTGTGGGAAAACAAGACAAAACAAATGGAAAAGGAAAAATGGACCGGTGACGTCGATCGCCTGAACAAGGAGAGGAACCGACTTCGGCAGAAGTCGTGACATCCCGTTTGCAACAAACATGCATCATGTTTGTAATACTGCAAAAAATGTGGCAAAGCAGTTCACTTTTTGTCCTGAATGTGTTACGTTACTGAGTATCACTCTCCATATATTCAAGCATAGTGGTGGCTGCATCATGTAATGTAAGGATAAAAAGTAAACAGAATGTTCCTGAGTGGGAATGAATACATCAACAATTTTGTTGACATCAGTAAAGTTTTGTCTTCCATTTCTGCTTCTCTTGAGGGACCTTGGAGATTACCCACTCAGGAACCCTCACTGTCTTCTTGGTAAGCAACTCCAGTGTAGATTTGGCCTTGTGTTTTATTGTCCTGCTGAAAGGTGAATTCATCTCCCAGTGTCTGGCGGAAAGCAGACTGAATCAGGTTTCCTCTAGGATTTTGCCTGTGCTTAGCTCCATTCTGTTTACTTTTTATCCTGAAAAACTCCCCAGTTCTTAACGATTACAACCATACACATTACACTTTGCTTTCAGGACAAAAAGTGAACTGCTTTGCCACATTTTTTGCAGTATTACAAACATGATGCATGTTTGTTGCAAACAGGATGTCACGACTTCTGCCGAAGTCGGTTCCTCTCCTTGTTCGGGCGATGTTCGGCGGTCGACGTCACCGGTCTTCTAGCCATCGCCAATCCATTTTTCATTTTCCATTTGTTTTGTCTTGTTTTCCCACACACCTGGTTTTCATTCCCTCATTACGTGTTGTGTATTTAACCCTTTGTTCCCCCCCATGTCTTTGTGTGGAATTGTTTTTTGTAAGTGCTTGTGCACATTGTTGTCTGGTGCGCGATGGGTTTTGTACTTTTTTATTCTGGATACCGGTGGTTTTGAATATTAAACTGCTCTGGTTATTACCCAGTTCTGCTCTCCTACGTCTGACTTCCCTGCCACCAGTTACGCACCCCTTACACAGGATGCATGTTTTGGAATATTTTCATTCTGTACAGGCTTCCTTCTTTTCACTCTGTCATTTATATTAGTATTGTGGAGTAACTACAATGTAGTTGATTCATCCTCAGTTTTCTCCTATCACAGCCATTAAACTCTGTAACTGTTATAAAGTCACCATTGGCCTCATGGTGAAATCCCTGAGCGGTTTCCTTCCTCTCCGGCAACTGAGTTAGGAACGACGCCTGTATTTTTGCAGTGACTGGGTGTATTGATACATCATCCAAAGTGTAATTAATAACCATGCTCAAAGGGATATTCAATGTCTGCTTTTTTATATATTTTTACCCATCTGCCAATATGTGCCCTTCTTTGCAAGGCATTAGAAAACCTCCATCGTCTTTGTGGTTGAATTTGTTTGAAATTCACTGCTCGACTGAGGGACCTTACAGATAATTGTATGTGTGGGGTACAGAGATGAGGTAGTCATTCAAAAATAATGTTAAACACTATTCTTGCACACAGAGTGAGTCCATGCAACTTCTTTTTTTTACATTTTTACTCCTAAACTTATTTAGACTTGCCATAAAAAAAAAACATAATTCCACTTTGACATTATGGGGTATTGTGTGTAGGCCAGTGACAAAATAATCTCAATTCAATCCATTTTAAATTCAGGTTTTAACAGAACAAAATGTGGAAAAAGTCAAGGGATGTGAATACTTTCTGAAGGCACTGTAAAGTGTCTTAATAGGACGTTGGGCCACCACGACGCCAGAACAGTTTCAATGCGCCTTCGAATAGATTCTACAACTTTTTGGAACTCTATTGGAGGGATGCGACAACATTCTTCCATGAGAAATTCCATCATTTGGCGTTATGTTGGTGGAAAACGTTGTCTCAGGCGGCGCTCCAGAATCTCCCATAAATGTTCAATTCGGTTGAGATTGGTGACACACACCGTTTAAAAAACCCATGCTCCTTTGAGACCCCTCTTTCAAAGTCATTGCAATCTCTTCTAGCCATGGTAGCCAAAACAACGGGTAACTGGGAATTTGTATATATGACCCTAAGCATGATGGGATGTTAATTGATTAATTAACTCAGGAACCACACCTGTGTGGAAGCACCTGCTTTCAATATACCATGTATCCCTCATTTACTCAAGTGTTTCCTTTATTTTGGCAGTTACCGATAGATAGATCAACTAATTTCACCTAGAATAGGAGTAGCCTATCAGTAACCACAGCTTCCCACGAAAGGTGGATGCATAATCATCATATAATTATTACTCTCCTTATTTTCTAGAGAAATGTGTATATATGTAACCTGTGTCACTGAGCTGCTTTGCTTCCTCCACTGTCTCTGTCCCCATACTGGGCTCGAACCAGGGGTCCGTTGATTGTGAACACGCGTGAAGCCTTACCAATCTGAAAAATTCTGTTAAACCCAAACCACCTGGTGGGAACTTTCTAGAAACCAAAAACTTGCTGAGAACATGGTCTAACAAAGTCAGAAAACAGAACATCCTGAACCTTCTTCACAAAGACTTTATGAGCTGCTATCACCAAAATAAGGACATCATAAAGAAACCAGTTAGCCATTGAACTAAAGCTAAACTACCACAAGTGTCTTTCCCTTGACCTTTCACAGGGGCAAAAGGGTAATGGTTCCCGGGGCTAGCATTACGTTTCTAGCTCGTTAGTACTGGAGCAGGGCATCACCCTGACCACAACCTCAGGACAGACTGTACACTTTGGCATGTGAGCCTAAATTGCTAAATATTTTGTGGGAACTTGGTATTAAATGTAGTATGGTGGTTAGAAAACAGTATGAACGTAAACCTTTGCATGTGTGCCTTAATTCTCCACGTCTGAGAGGTTAAAACCAAGCCCTCTCCCCTAGAGACAGAGGCGTATACTTCCAATGCATCTGTAAGTCTGGAACTAACAAAGCACAACAAAACAAAATCAACATACAAATGTCTTGTTCCATATACATTCTCCAAAGAGCAAGGACCCCAAATTACATAATAGGTTAAAAAGTATGCACAATATAGTGTGTATAATTCAGAGCTGTTGTATCAGAATTATTGTACACACAAACTAAACCTACCTATACCTCTGGATAAATATAATATGCGTATAGGGCTGTACAGTCTCAGAATTTGAGTTGAAATGTGTCATTTTCTGACACAGTTCGACAGGTATGTTTGGTAAATGGATAAGGAGCCAGCGTTAGTTTGTACTCTACGGTATTGCTCCACAGCTGCTGTCTCAGTAATGCTTCACAGACAGTTGGGTACCTCCCAGACAGTTGCATTGGTGACCTGCCAATAGGTCAAAGGTAGACCTCTTGACATTCTGCAAGTCACCTAATATATTCTCTGATTTTCACCATGTCAAACGAATTTCATAATGCTTATATCTAAACCAATGTAGATCATTTTAAGATTGTGCTATACATCAGTTGGGGGTCTCTATAAGCTTCAATATGAGGTCCTAAACCTAGCATGAAAGTGCATCCTTGTAGCTGTGTTGGCAAATATAGTCAAAATGTTTGCCTTGGGCTAAGTTGAGCCAATGGCCGTGGGGTTAGTTGAGACTAGAGTTGCAAATATATATTTTATATGTCCTACATAATTTTTTGTTAACTAGCTAAAACCCACATGGTAGCAAAAACTAACTAGCATTAAAAAAAACTAACTAGCATTAAACTAGCACTAAATAGTAGTCTACAGCAAAGTGTGTTTAAATCATAAAAATAAAAATCTTACAAATGAATTGTTTAATCTAACAGCTTAACTATTTATCTGTACATGGAATTGTATTTTATTTTTATTTTTTTTTACAATTGTTTTCCTAATCTTTATAGAAAAATGCCACGGGCACTATCTGATGTGTGGATACATTTCACTGCAGCTAATGTAGAAGGAAAAGCTGCATACATTTGCAAATACTGTGTCCAAATCATATGTGAAGAATGCAACAAAGATGCAGAATCATCTGGCCAAGTGCATAAAGTTCCCTCAGCGCTCACAACAAGCAAGCTCTGACGAAAGTCCCTACTTCTATTTGAGGTGAAAATGATGAATCAAACACCTTATCGATAGCAGCAGCTCACGGTCCTCCTGGAATCTGAAGTTTTTTTGACTCAATGGAGGAACGTAGTCAGAGAAATGCTGATGAATGTCTTGCTTGAGCTGTGTATGCAACTGGTGCACCTCTGATGCTCACAGGCAATGTGTATTGGAAGAGATTTCTGAATGTTCTTCGCCCAGCATACACCCCTCCAACCAGACATGCTTTATCTACTCATTAGCTGGATGCAGAGTTCAAGTGAAGGTCAAACAAATCATAGAGAAAGCAGGCTGTATTGCAATCATCTCTAATGGGTGGTCGATTGTTTGTGGGCAAGGAATAATTAACTACATCATCGACACCCCTCAACCAGTATTCTACAAGAGCACAGACACAAGGGACAACATACACACCGGTCTCTACATTGCAGATGAGCTGAAGGCAGTCATCAATGACCTTGGATCACAGAAGTTATTTGCACTGGTGACAGACAATGTTGCGAACATGAAGGCTGCTTGGTCTAAAGTGGAGGAGTCCTACCCTCATGTCACACCCATTGGCTGTGACATTACCTAACCATTCATGCATTGAATCTGCTCCTCAAGGACATCATGGCACTGAAAACAATGGATACACTCTACAAGAGAGCCAAGGAAATGGTTAGGTATGTGAAGGGTCATCAAGTTATAGCAGCAATCTACCTCACCAAGCAAAGTGAGAAGAATAAGAGCACCACATGGAAGCTGCCCAGAAACATCCGTTGGGGTGGTGTTGTCATGATGTTTGACAGTCTCCTGGAGGGGAAGGAGTCTCTCCAAGAAATGGCCATTTCACAGTCTGACGATATGGACAACTCATCAAGAGGATCCTCCGGGATGATGTATTTTGGGAGAGAGTGGTAAGCAGCCTGAAACATATAGCAGTAGCCATTGCACGGATTGAAGGAGACAATGCCATCCTGTCTGATGTTCAGACTCTGCTTGCAGATGTAAGAGAAGAAATCCGTACTGCCCTGCCCACTTCACTGTTGCTCCAAGCAGAGGAAACTGCAGTTCTGAAACACATCAAAAAGCGTGAAGACTTCTGCCTGAAGTCCATACACGCCGCAGCGTACATGTTGGGCCCCCAAGTATGCTGGCAAGAGCATCCTGTCTGGTGCACAGATCAACAAGACCTATGGTGTCATCACTACTGCGTCTCGCCACCTTGGTCTGGATGAGGGCAAGGTTCTTGGCAGTCTGGCAAAGTACCCTTCTAAGCAAGGGCTTTGGGATGGATGCAATATGGCAGTGGTGCCAACATATCTCATCAGCCACCTGGTGGAAGGGACTTTGTGGATTTGAGGCTCTTTCCTCTGTTGCCTCCATCATCCTCCAAATCCCACCAACATCAGCTGCCTCAGAGCGCAGCTGGTGCTTGTTTGGGAACACACACACCAAAGCACACAACAGGCTGACCAATACAAGGGTTGAAAAATTGGTGGCCATACGGGCAAATTTGAGGCTTTTTGAGCCTGACAACGAGCCATCCTCAACAAGGTTGGAAAGTGACAGCAAAGATGAGGCCTCAGTCTGATGTTCAAGAGGTGGACATTGAGGAGGTCCAGGGAGAAGACATGGAAGCCTGAGAGGAAGACAACCAAAGCTTTAGTTTCTAGACTATCATTTTACAGATGTATGTTGAAAACGTTTATGGGAGATGCGATGGATCATTGGGGATCATTCAATATTCCCTTTCTTTTGTTGTTCAGTGAAATCATCCCATGTGAAGAGTCAACTCATTTCATTAAAGTTCCATTTGTAACTACATTTTCTTTCTCTATTGGAAGGATTTAATAATTTGAAATGATATCTACTTATGATAAAGTAAAAGGTTTATGTTTGTCTCCTTATGATATGGTAAATATATCCAATGCAAAAAAACATCTACATTTAAATGGTATTAATATTAATTCCCATATTTTCCTATTAATTTCCACAGAAAGTTTCCACCTCTGAATATTCCCCAAAATGTGCAACCCTAGTTGAGACTATGGCAATGGGGTTAGTTGAGCAAAATGAAGTATTTTCTTCCCAGGCGTAATGCAAGGCACTATCACTAAGATAGAAGGTAACAAAAGGCATGTTTGGTAAATGGATAAGGATCCCAGCGTTAGTTTGTACTCTCTACAGTATTGCGCCGCAGCTGCTGTCTCAGTAATGCTTCACAGACAGTTGACATTGGTGATTTGCCAATAGGTCAAAGGTAGACCTGTTGACATTCTGCAAGTCACCTTATAAAGTCTCTTCAGCCATTTTGAAAGAACTGTTTCAGGTAAGCTGTTTGGAGAGAAAAAAATCGAGACAAACAGGACTTTATGTGCCTACAGGTTCCTCTTCAATCAACAGTACCCCCCTATCCAGTAGGCTTATATGTATGGCAACTACATTGGTTATATTTTAGGAATATTCAATTCAGTTCTGTTTTTTATGCTGGTTTAATAAAAAGTGTTTATTTTCTCCTCAATATTGTTAACTGTTGTTCAGAGGTTACTGCAATGACATGGTGTTGCCACCTAGTGGATATAGATCGTCAATACCCCTGTGGTTAGGAACCGTATGGTCGAGAAGACCAATAATCCAACTATTGACATAAATGCGTGTCTGGATGAGGGATGAATCACTGAATTGAACACAATACATTTGAATGATATATGAGTGGTTGCTACACATTTCTGGAGGATGCAGTGAATTAAATGTGTTTTACTGCTTGATAATTGGGTATATTAAATGATCTCTGGTATTTTAATCGTCCGTACGAAATACAGCTCTGGTACCTCAGGCAGCCAATACAAAAGAAAAAAGAAGCACATCACATTAGAAATGATGAAGTACAAGAGCACATACAACAATCTGACCCTTTGCTCTCTCATTTTGTTTTGTCACATTGTACAGTGCATTGAGAAGGCTCAATCAGAATTCATACAAAACAACAACAACAAAAGGCAACTTTCTTTGTTCCAGTTCTGGGAAACCTAGTTGTAGCCGAGTCAACAAGACGAGATTAGGACGGATGGCCCCCAAGACTACGGGAAAGCAAATTAAATTATGAAATGAATCATTTAAAATGGGACGTTTTTAACTGTATTACCTGTCATTATTAGGCTGTACATCTTGTTCTCTCCTACAACCACATATAGCCATTTAGCCTGAGTGTTCGCCTCTGGCAGCCAAACACAAAGATATTACTGTTGGGACTGGAGGCTCTACTAGGAGTAATGACCAGCTGAGCTACGACCTAACGCAGAGCAGATGGCCAGCAAATGTGTGCGTGTGTGTGTGTGTAAGACAAGGAAAACAACAGTATGTAAAAGAAACAGCAGTTGGTGTAGGTCAAGTCTTAAAATCTGTGCTGCGCCGTTTGAGCTTCTCTGGGTTGTTAGAGGCCATGTGAGAGAAGTCCCTGAAGATGTCCTGGTACGTTTCATCACCTGAGGAAAACAAGACATGAGAAGAACATGAACATTTTACGTTCACAAAATGGCTGTACATTTCTGTCCTCAAACGCCCCCTTTTCTCTCCCTCAATTTATCCACATTACTACTATAAGCAGACACGCACGCACACGCCGTTTACCTGTAGCACTGTTAAGCAGGGGCATCAGGGGACACACTGTGCAAGCAGTGCAGAACAGGCGGTCGCCTCATTGGACAAACACAAAGGCTCACATGACAACAATGAAAAAGCAGTGCACATCAGAGACTGGCAGACAAGTTGAGCATCTCGGAGCACATGACATGGGAATCACAGCACTGCTCCTCCAGAGACAGACAGATCATTTGAGTTAGGATATTTCAAACCAGGAAATAGGCCTATTTGAAACTGTGAAATATTGTGTCAGTACTAGAGTAAGTAACTTTGACTTGGCTGACAGTTTGGCCATGTGGCAATGGATGGTACACTTTCTCATACAACTCAGCACAGTAAGGTTGAATCTGTCCACAGTGAGTCCGCTGTTCCCTTTCCAGCCCAAATCTGTTGCACCGGCTGGGGTTTAGACCAGTGGTTCACAAATGTTTAAGCATTGTTCATTGTGGATTGTCCTAACAGCAGCCTAAGACCGGCCACAACACAACCCACTAATGGACCAGGAGCCGTTTGGAAAACACTCAACTTCAAATGGACAGAGTGGCTCATTCCTGTCTATACAGCTTCATGTTCTCAGTATCATTGGTGTTATTGTCGAGCAAAAGCCACGCTAAACAGTGGCAGCGTGTGTACACATTGAAACAGGTTGAACACAACAATAACCGCTTAGGTGTGACAAACGAGGAACTGGTTTGAAAAGGTTCAAATCAGCCCGGGGAAAGGGAAAACACAGTGTAATGGGAAAACCCTCAAGTGAAAATAAGCATTTTGTGTTGGACTGAGCTTATGACAATGACATACAGCAGACTAAATTAGACTACGCAAGGTGCATAACATGTACATGAAGAGACATATACGGTACATCAACTGCACCCAAACAATCTGATTCCTGCTTTTTCAGGCAGCATACTGTGTAATCATACAATACATGCATACATACATACATACATAGGACCACAGAGAGCTGTACACTATAATACATATAAGTATAAATCAGTGGAGGCTGGTGAGAGGAGCTATAGGAGGATGGGCTCATTGTAATGGCTGGAATGGAATTTTGGAACGGTATCAAACATACGGAAACCTCGTTTCACTCTGTTCCATTGATTCCATTCCAGCCATTACAATGAGTCCGTCCTCCTCTAGCTCCTCCCACCAGCCTCCACTGGTATAAATAGATGTTAAACATGGCCATTGCTCAGTGTTATCATACGGTGATCTACATAGAGCCAACATGGGCTGTAAAGTGCAGGACGGCTGACCTTGCGTTCATTCACTGTACATCGAAGTGCAACGTGGACTCACTCGTGGGTGGACATACATGTCATTACATCAACACTCTTTAAAACATCCTCTTCTTCTACAGTGTGTCCTCTCTTTTCCCTTTAGTATTATATATCCAAAATGGTCACCTCTTCCCACAGAAAGACTACAGTATAGAAGCTGCTTGTTCATACATTTACCCTGTATTCTAGTTATCCTTCTAATCAAACTTCATTAAGTTTACTCCCTCTACTGAGGTACAGCAAATCGTCCATAGCCAGTAACAATTCTCAGTTTCAGGAACCTTCCACATATACGTTCCGAAGAACGTTCCCCTAACCACTTTGTCAAAATTGTATTCTGAGAATGTTCTTTCTGAAAACACTCTTAGAAGGGTCTAGCAACGATTCCAGAAAATCTATCAGAACATATCATGCTTGACTTTAAACGTTCTAACAATGTTT
>NC_092116.1:13865820-13945820 GCF_045679555.1 Salvelinus alpinus
GTGTGTGTGTGTGTGTGTGTGTGTGTGTGTGTGTGTGTGTGTGTATATCCTACCTGTGTATCCCGGAACAGACGATACAGAGGGTGATCCCCAGGTTGATAGAGGCCCAGTCCGGACCAGGCTCTCCACAGTCGCAGCACTGCCTGTTCCCCGGGATGGCCTGGACCTGATCCAGAGCCTCGCGCCCCCCCGTCTTCTCCTGATCCCCAAACACCCCTCCTCCTGGGCTGCCCGACACTGAGCTGCAACGCTCCCTCTGTGTGTGTGTTTGTGTGTGAGTGTGAGTGTGAGTGTGAGTGTGAGTGTGAGTGTGAGTGTGAGAGAGAGAGAGGTACACACAAACATATGGAATGAGCGTTGATCACTGCACCTTCTGTAGACAATGAGTTACAACTCTGCTTCTGAAAATACAAGTGTCGTGTGTTGGGGAAAATAAATAGTTTACCAAGCTACTAATTACTTCACACTGGAACAAGTTAAGCTGCACTATAGCTACACTAAGCGTATAGTTTATATAACTAAAGTTACTTTGGAAAAGTAGTTCAATGCATTCAAACTACTTCGTGAAAATAATCATATGTAAATCTGAACTGTCATAGACTACAAATTGCAAGAAGAGATCCCTTTGCGGTCATATGTTAACCGAATGTGTAATTTAGCCTATTAAAACACCAACAATATGTTTCAATGAGAATCAGGCAGGGCTGCTGCCAAATATTTTATTTTAGCAATAAAAGTAGTTCCAGTCATTAGCTACAACGCTACATAGCAAAAAATCAATTAACTACTGAAACCACTACCTAGATTTGAATTTAGTTTAACTACAACCAAGCTACTGCAAAATGTAGTTACATTACTAGTTGAACTACATGTAGTTACATTACTAGCTGAACTACATGTAGTTACATTACTAGTTGAACTACATGTAGTTACATTACTAGTTGAACTACATGTAGTTACATTACTAGTTGAACTACATGTAGTTACATTACTCCCCAACACAGAGTGAATAAATAAGGTGTGTGTGTTCTCACTGGGCTGTGTGGGTCTTCTCTGCGTTCCTGGAAGGCTGAGGCTATGCTGTTCTGGACAGCACTGATCCAGGCCTGCTGCTGACGCTCTGAGTCCGCCTGCAACAGACAGCTCCTACACACACACACACACACACACACACGATTACTATGTAAATACCACACGCCCAAAACTAACATCAATGGCAACATCAGCACACACAGACAAACTGCAGGTACACAGACAGTACACTCACTTGGACGGTGAGACCACCTCAAAGCAGAATCGTCTCTCGTTGTCAGCGCAGACCTTCACTGTGCACAGACGCAGGTCCTCCATCACCACGGTGGGCTGCTCCTGAGAGAGGGAATAGGGCACGGTCAGGCTGTGAAAGTGTGTGTTTTAAAATAAAAAAAATTATTCTCTTTGTGTCTGCATGGATTGCTATTAAAAATGCATTGAAAAGTAAAGCAGTGGCTTTCAAAAATTCACCTTGAATTTCTTCTGATAGACCAGTTGATTTTTCTGGATAGAGAACCAGCGCCTACAGTCGTCAGACAGGAGATCAAAAGGAGATGAGACTGAATAATGCAATCACCTTCCTAGGCTGAACCATTAAAAACCTCTCTGGGCACAAAACACCTAGAGCTGAAGAGGGCCAAATAATGGGTGGAAAGAAAAGGCAGTGAAATATATATATATATATAAAAAAAGAAAGACAAGGACACAGAAAGAGACACAGACACACAGACAGACAGAGACAGACAGACACACACATATATAGACAAGACACACAGAGAGACAGACACACAGAGAGACAGACATTAAGCCCCATCCTCTTCAACATATATATCAACGAATTGGCGAGGGCACTAGAACAGTCTGCAGCATCTGAAGTCAAATGTCTACTCTTTGCTGATGATCTGGTGCTTCTGTCCCCAACCAAGGAGGGCGTACAGCAGCACCTAGATCTTCTGCACAGATTCTGTCAGACCTGGGCCCTGACAGTAAATCTCAGTATGACTGTTCCAAAAAAGGTCCAGTCGCCAGGACCACAAATACAAATTCCATCTAGACACCGTTGCCCTAGCGCACAAAAAACTATACATACCTCGGCCTAAACATCAGCGCCACAGGTAACTTCCACAAAGCTGTGAATGAGCTGAGAGACAAGGCAAGGGCCTTGTATGCCATCAAAAGGAACATAAAATTCTACATACCAATTAGGATCTGGCTAAAAATACTTGAATCAGTTATAGAACCCATTGCCCTTTATGATTGTGAGGTCTGGGGTCCACTCACCAACCAAGAATTCACAAAGTGGGACAAACACCAAATTGAGCCTCTACATGCAGAATTCTGCAAAAATATCCTCTGTGTACAATGTAAAACACCAAATAATGCATGAGGAGCAGAATTAGTCCGATACCTGCTAATTATCAAAATCCAGAAAAGTGACGTTAAATTCTACAACCACCTAAAAGGAAGTGATTCTCAAACCTTCCATAATGCCATCACCTTCAGAGAGATGAACCTGGAGAAGAGTCCCCTAAGCAAGCTGCTCCAGGGGCTCTGTTCACAAACACAAACAGACCCCACAGAGCTCCAGGACAGCAACACAATTAGACCCAACCAAATCATGAGAAAACAAAAAGATAATTACTTGACACATTGGAACTAATTAACAAAATAAACTGAGCAAACTAGAATGCTATTTGGCCCTAAACAGAGAGTACACAGTGGCAGAATACCTGACCACTGTGACTGACCAGTGAGCATAGCCTTGCTATTGAGAAAGGCCGCCGTAGGCAGAACTGGCTCCCAAGAGAAGACAGGCTATGTGCGCACTGCCCACAAAATGAGGTGGAAACTGAGCTGCACTTCCTAACCTCCTGCCAAATGTATGACCATATTAGAGACACATATTTCCCTCAGATTACACAGATCCACAAAGAATTCAAAAACAAACCCAATTTTGGGTGAAATACCAGTGTCCCATCACAGCTGTAAGATTTGTGACCTTTTGCCACAAGAAAAGGTCAACCAGTGAAGAACAAACACCACTGTAAATACAACCCATATTTATGTTTATTTATATTCCCTTTTGTACTTTAACTACTTGCACATCGTTACAACACTGTATATAGGCATAATGACATTTGAAATGTCTTTATTCTTTTGGAACTTCTGTGAGTGTAATGTTCACTGTACATTTTTACATTTTTTATGTTTCCCATGGAAATAATGTCCTTGAATTGAATTGAATTGAGAGAGCGAGAGAGTCTGGATTCATAATACAAGGTCAAATCATGACCATGAGGTCAGTGATCTTCAGGTTGGAAAGTCAGAGCTCTAGAAAGAGGCCAGAGTTCCCGAGTTGGAATTCCAAGTCCGACTTCCCAGCTATTTTGAACGTGGCAAGTGAGTGATGGAGAGAGCAAGAGAGAGAGAGAGGAGAGAGCAAGAGAGGAGAGAGAGAGAGAGAGAGGAGAGAGCAAGAGAGGAGAGAGAGAAAGCGAAAGAGGGGGAGAACAACATACAGCACAGAAACAGAGAAAGAGAGAGGGAAAGAGAAATCGAAAGGTAAGGTAACATACCTGCTCCAGGTCTTGAAGGCATTGCTAGCTCTCTTATACAGGTAGCCCTCCATGGCGATACCGTTGGGTGCATCAGCACAGAAATCCATTAAGGAGTTATCATAGGAGACATCCTACCAACACAACATAAACACAACACAAACATATACATGACTGTAGGGAAGGGATGTTAGTATCAGGACGTAAATATAATTTTAATGCAGTTATACCAGTTGATCCCCAAGCTATGTTTGAAAGAAAATGATGTCATAAGGTCTTCCTGTCTACAGTGCCTTCGGAAAGTATTCAGACCCCTTGATTTTCTCCACATGTTGTTACATTACAGCCTTATTCTAAAAATGATTTTCATTTTTTCCCCCTCAATCTACACACAATACCCCATAATGACTAAGTGAAAACAGGTTGTAGGAAACTTTTTATTTACATACGTATTCAGACCCTTTGCTATGAGACTCGAAATTGAGCTCAGGTGCATCCTGTTTCCATTGATCATCCTTGAGATGTTTCTACAACTTGATTGAAGTCCAACTGTTGCAAATTCAATTGATTGGACATGATTTGGAAAGGCACACACACCTGTCTAGATAAGATCCCACAGTTGACATTGCATGTCAGAGCAAAAATCAAGCCATGAGGTCGAAGGAGCTGTCCGTAGAGTTCCGAGACAAGATTATGTTGAGGCACAGATCTGGGGAAGGGTACCAAAACAATTATGCAGCATTGAAGGTCCCCAAAAACACAGGGGCCTCCATTATTCTTAAATATAAGAAGTTTGGAACCACCAAGACTATGCCTAGAGCTGGCTGCCCGGTCAAACTGAGCAATCGGGGGAGAAGGGCCTTGGTCATGGAGGTGACCAAGAATCTGATGGTCACTCTGACAGAGGTCCAGAGTTCTTCTGTGGACATGGGAGAACATTCCAGAAGGACAACCATCTCTGCAGCATTCCACCAACCAGGCCTTTATGGTAGAGGGGCCAGATGGAAGCCACATGACAGCCCGCTTGGAGTTTGCCAAAAGTACTGAGTAAAGGGTCTAAATACTTAACTAAATGTCATGTATTTCCATCAAAAAAAATATTCAAAAAACAGTTTTTGTTTTGTCATGATGGGGTATTGTGTGAAGATTGATGAGGGGAAAAAACGATTTAATCAATTTTAGAATAAGGCTGTAACGTAACAAAATGTGGAAAAAGTCAAGGGGTCTGAATACTTTCCGAATGCACTGTATATCCTCAGAGGATGGAGAGCTAGCGTAATCACATGGAAGCCGTCATGGAGGTCTGTGATTATCTTCTTTCTTTACTGTAGTGTTTGGTTCCAGCCGTGTTTACCTTTTTCTTAATGGCAGCGTGTCTCTGTTCCATGTCTCTCTTCTCCCTGGCGGAATTCAACACTAGTTGAGTGTGCTGTGTATGAGAGGGAGAGAGAAAAAGTCAGGCACAATCAATGTGATTTAAAAACCAAACAAATCCAATAGGGCCAGAATCGAGATACTCGTTAGTGTTTTGTTTCCTTGCCACGATACTAACTTCTTTAGGAAAACAGCCCTAACGTTGGAAACACGCATCATTATGTCGTCATCCAGAGTCACATGTATTTATTTTCCAAGACATAGCAACCAAAATGTTTACATACAACAGGTTTCTAAAAGACCAACGAGTTGTCTACTTTGTGTTCTCATTTTAGCCATTGAAACAAATATTGCGATACTGGTATGGCCACAGCCCTAGAATCCAATATTTCAAATGATGCACATTATCCTAAATAACACACAGCAGTTCAGTATGATAGGTCCATTCAGTCAGGCAACTAAATAAAGAGAATAATGTACACAGTATACTGGACAGTATGTTTTGGGAGATAGAGTTGTAAAGATGAATGGAGAAACTGTTGAGGAAAATCAGGCGAGGAAATAAAGGGCTTCAGGCTTGTACAGCGTTCAGGTGGAGGTCAGGGAGTCCTTCACTCCAGACTTCCTCCTCTGGGGAAAACAGGAAGGAGGAAGTGCTGAACCTCTCCCAACTTCTGGCCGATGGATCGAGGAAAACCCTCCAGCAGCTTCGTATAGCAGTTTTACTTTCACTCCCTCTCTCTTTCTCATAAAGATTTCAGATGATCCAGCAGTCTTTAAGCAACTTCGCTCTCATTCTTTCTCTCTCTCTCATTCTGCCTCGCAATCCTTCACCATTTCCTGTAACAGCAGGAAGAGCTAAAATCAGTCTTTGTGGCTTTAAAATGGTCCAGTGAAAGGTGACTTGCTTTCCGGTTTCAAGCTGCTCTCAGATGTGCAGACTATTTAACGCACTGGTTAGTTGTAGTCTACTGTTGACTGCAGTCCTAGAGCTCCATGTCTGACAGCACGTCCAGTTATGCTACAGTGCCCATCCAGCATAGCACTAACATGACGAACGACTAGATGAAAACATGCAAGCACATGGACACACACATATTCGCTCACACAGGTGCACACACACACACTTTCTAAGTCATGTGAAATATTTCCTGTTGATGGTGCCCACACTGTTTCCTGTCACGATGAGAGGGACTTTTACCTTGTGACTTCCTCGTCCCTCCTGGCAACATTGTCAGGACTCGTGTACTAATCCATCCATGGAATCAACTGCTAGAATAAACCTTCCATCTAAGATTTCTCCCTTTCTCCCCTTACCCATCTGTCTATCGCCTCCTTTGAATTCCATGCTGTCACAGTTACCAGCCCTTTCAAGCTTAACATCCTTATCATTTATCGCCCTCCAGGTTCCCTTGGAGAGTTCATCAATGAGCTTGATGCCCTGATAAGCTCCTTTCCTGAGGACGGCTCACCTCTCACAGTTCTGGGTGACTTTAACCTCCCCACGTCTACCTTTGACTCATTCCTCTCTGCCTCCTTCTTTCCACTCCTCTCCTCTTTTGACCTCACCCTCTCACCTTCCCCCCCTACTCACAAGGCAGGCAATACGCTCGACCTCATCTTTACTAGATGCTGTTCTTCCACTAACCTCATTGCAACTCCCCTCCAAGTCTCCGACCACTACCTTGTATCCTTTTCCCTCTCGCTCTCATCCATCACTTCCCACACTGCCCCTACTCGGATGGTATCGCGCCGTCCCAACCTTCGCTCTCTCTCCCCCGCTACTCTCTCCTCTTCCATCCTATCATCTCTTCCCTCTGCTCAAACCTTCTCCAACCTATCTCCTGATTCTGCCTCCTCAACCCTCCTCTCCTCCCTTTCTGCATCCTTTGACTCTCTATGTCCCCTATCCTCCAGGCCGGCTCGGTCCTCCCCTCCTGCTCCGTGGCTCGACGACTCATTGCGAGCTCACAGAACAGGGCTCCGGGCAGCCGAGCGGAAATGGAGGAAAACTCGCCTCCCTGCGGACCTGGCATCCTTTCACTCCCTCCTCTCTACATTTTCCTCTTCTGTCTCTGCTGCTAAAGCCACTTTCTACCACTCTAAATTCCAAGCATCTGCCTCTAACCCTAGGAAGCTCTTTGCCACCTTCTCCTCCCTCCTGAATCCTCCTCCCCCTCCTCCCCCCTCCTCCCTCTCTGCAGATGACTTCGTCAACCATTTTGAAAAGAAGGTCGACGACATCCGATCCTCGTTTGCTAAGTCAAACGACACCGCTGGTTCTGCTCACACTGCCCTACCCTGTGCTCTGACCTCTTTCTCCCCTCTCTCTCCAGATGAAATCTCGCGTCTTGTGACGGCCGGCCGCCCAACAACCTGCCCGCTTGACCCTATCCCCTCCTCTCTTCTCCAGACCATTTCCGGAGACCTTCTCCCTTACCTCACCTCGCTCATCCTTGACCGCTGGCTACGTCCCTTCCGTCTTCAAGAGAGCGAGAGTTGCACCCCTGCTGAAAAAACCTACACTCGATCCCTCCGATGTCAACAACTACAGACCAGTATCCCTTCTTTCTTTTCTCTCCAAAACTCTCGAACGTGCCGTCCTTGGCCAGCTCTCCCGCTATCTCTCTCAGAATGACCTTCTTGATCCAAATCAGTCAGGTTTCAAGACTAGTCATTCAACTGAGACTGCTCTTCTCTGTATCACGGAGGCGCTCCGCACTGCTAAAGCTAACTCTCTCTCCTCTGCTCTCATCCTCCTAGACCTATCGGCTGCCTTCGATACTGTGAACCATCAGATCCTCCTCTCCACCCTCTCCGAGTTGGGCATCTCCGGCGCGGCCCACGCTTGGATTGCGTCCTACCTGACAGGTCGCTCCTACCAGGTGGCGTGGCGAGAATCTGTCTCCTCACCACGTGCTCTCACCGCTGGTGTCCCCCAGGGCTCTGTTCTAGGCCCTCTCCTATTCTCGCTATACACCAAGTCACTTGGCTCTGTCATAACCTCACATGGTCTCTCCTATCATTGCTATGCAGACGACACACAATTAATCTTCTCCTTTCCCCCTTCTGATGACCAGGTGGCGAATCGCATCTCTGCATGTCTGGCAGACATATCAGTGTGGATGACGGACCACCACCTCAAGCTGAACCTCGGCAAGACGGAGCTGCTCTTCCTCCCGGGGAAGGACTGCCCGTTCCATGATCTCGCCATCACGGTTGACAACTCCATTGTGTCCTCCTCCCAGAGCGCTAAGAACCTTGGCGTGATCCTGGACAACACGCTGTCGTTCTCAACTAACATCAAGGCGGTGGCCCGTTCCTGTAGGTTCATGCTCTACAACATCCGCAGAGTACGACCCTGCCTCACACAGGAAGCGGCGCAGGTCCTAATCCAGGCACTTGTCATCTCCCGTCTGGATTACTGCAACTCGCTGTTGGCTGGGCTCCCTGCCTGTGCCATTAAACCCCTACAACTCATCCAGAACGCCGCAGCCCGTCTGGTGTTCAACCTTCCCAAGTTCTCTCACGTCACCCCGCTCCTCCGCTCTCTCCACTGGCTTCCAGTTGAAGCTCGCATCCGCTACAAGACCATGGTGCTTGCCTACGGAGCTGTGAGGGGAACGGCACCTCAGTACCTTCAGGCTCTGATCAGGCCCTACACCCAAACAAGGGCACTGCGTTCATCCACCTCTGGCCTGCTCGCCTCCCTACCACTGAGGAAGTACAGTTCCCGCTCAGCCCAGTCAAAACTGTTCGCTGCTCTGGCACCCCAATGGTGGAACAAACTCCCTCACGACGCCAGGACAGCGGAGTCAATCACCACCTTCCGGAGACACCTGAAACCCCACCTCTTCAAGGAATACCTAGGATAGGATAAAGTAATCCTTCTGACCCCCCCCCCCCCCCTTAAAAGATTTAGATGCACTATTGTAAAGTGGTTGTTCCACTGGATGTCATAAGGTGAATGCACCAATTTGTAAGTCGCTCTGGATAAGAGCGTCTGCTAAATGACTTAAATGTAAATGTAAATGTAAGACAGGGGTTCCCAACCTAGGGGTCACGCCCCACATATTGGGTGTGCCAACGTTGTGTGGGGGTGCAGGACCGTCCTTGATTTTTTTTTTTTTACAATTCATGATTGTTTATACTGATCTAAAACTAGGCATAAATCTGCGATGCTTTAGGATAGAAGCAAGCGGAAGAGGAAGACGCGATATCTTTGGTTTGTCTCTATGACATTCAGAAGCTGAGCTACGACCTTCTAAAGTCGAGGAGTCAAAGAAATTTGATTTTGCTTGGAAAGTCACCTTATACAATGTGGGACTGTGTCGCAATCAATTGATCTATTCACTTTCTGTAAAAGAGAATATGTATAATGAAATTGAAAACTGAAATCATATATTTGGTAGCGGAATACCATTTGAGGAAATGAAGTCTAGCCTTTATTTTCCTTATCCATTAAATAGCCAATCTAAAAGAGTCTAGTTAAACTATGGAAAATAGCAGGAAATTTGCTTCAAAACAAACTAATTCCTAGGTCCCTCAAATTAAACTAAATCAAGCTGGTGGTGTTTTTATTAGAGGCTATCTCAATAAAAAAGAATACATTTTTTTTTAAAGGGGAGGGGGTTGCGTCGCCATTTCTCCAATGTAAAGAAATAGGGCCCTGGGGAAAAACAGAACGCTGATCTAAGAGAAGAAGTCCCCTCCAAGAAATTGCCAAGAAACTGAAGATCTCGTACAACGCTGTGTACTACTCCCTTCACAGAACAGCGCAAACTGGCTCTAACCAGAATAGAAAGAGGGGTGGGACGCCCCGGTGCACAACTGAGCAAGAGGACAAGAACATTAGTGTCTCTAGTTTGAGAAACAGACGCCTCACAAGTCCTCAACTGGCAGCTTCATTAAATAGTTCTCGCAAAACACCAGTCTCAATGTCAACAGTGAAGAGGTGACTCCTTGATGCTGGCCTTCTAGGCAGAGTTGCAAAGAAAAAGCGCTATCTCAGACTGGCCAATAAAAAGAAAAGATTAAGATGGGCAAAAGAACACAGACACTGGACAGAGGAAGATGGTAAAAAAGTGTTATGGACAGACAAATCTAAGTTTGAGATGTTCGGATCACAAAGCATGGTGGAGGCAATGTGATGGTCTGGGGGTGATTTGGTGATGTACGTGGGATATTTGTAACAGGTAAAAGGGATCTTGAAGAAGGAAGGCTATCACTCCATTTTGCAACAACATGCCATACCCTGTGGACAGCGCTTAATTGGAGCCAATTTCCTCCTACAACAGGACAATGACCCAAAGCACAGCTCCAAACTATGCAAGAACTATTTAGGGAAGAAGCAGTCAGCTGGTATTCTGTCTATAATGGCGTGGCCAGCACAGTCACCGGATCTCAACCCTATTGAGGTGTTGTGGGAGCAGCTTGACTGTATAGTACATAAGAAGTGCCCATCAAGCCAATCCAACTTGTGGGAGGTGCTTCAGGAAGCACGGGGTGAAATCTCTTCAGATTACCTCAACAAATTGACAACTAGAATGCCAAAGGTCTGCATGGCTGTAATTGCTGCAAATTGAAGAATCTTTGACGAAAGCAAAGTTTGAAATAATTGTGTCCTTCAATTAAAAATCCTTATTTATAACCTTGTCAACATCTTGACTATATTTCCTATTCATTTTGCAACTCATTTCATGTATGTTTTCATGGAAAACAAGGACATTTCTAAGCGACCCCAAACTTTTGAACGGTAGTGTACTTGAACAGATCTCTTCCTTCTTCATGAATTTGGTTTATCCAACACACTTCTCCCTCTCACTCCTGTCCTTGAGCTGTTCTTGTCTATTGATGTTCTGTGTTATGTCATGTTTCATGTTTTGTGTAGACCCCAGGAAGAGTAGCTGCTGCTTTTGCAACATCTAATGGGAATCCTAATAAAATCCCCCCCCCCCCCAAACAAAGCCCCCACTTGTCCTTGTTACCTCTTCACTCAGGGTGCGTCGATAGTCGGCCAGCTCAGAGAGGGACTGGTGACCTTGTTGGAAGAATTGAGACTGGGCCTCCATCATAGACACCATCTGACAGAAACCCAGAATAAAACTTCCTCATACACTCAGACTAAACAATACATGCAGCCACAAAGACAAGTCAACAACTGCTCAAGTCAACAAATCATTAGACACCCACATGTGGACTCGACCGTGCGAATATTTCCAACGATAAAAGTTCCCACGTAATGAAACTCACCGCCATCAGGATGTCCGTCTTCTTCTTGGCCTCGATGACATTGATCTTGGAAAGAGGACGAGTGAGTGAACAGGAGAGGACAGAACATGTGTGTTGGTATGACTGCAGCTAGTACTAACCACTGGGTATTAATAGTTACCAGCCTGCTACAGGGAAAACCCTTAGGCAATGCTGTTAGCATTCCCCACGGCAAAACACATGTCACTAAGCAGAGGTGCTGTTGCATATTTTATCAATGCCATTTGTTAGAAACATGTCCTGGTCCTCCTGACAAATCTCTTATGTAAAATTCTCTCTAGTATTTGGTTTGAGGCCTTCCAGTAGTGGCATGTCATCAAACAGAAAGCAAGCAGTGTAATGAACAAGATTCCAACATGAGCTGGAGACCACAACTGATAGTTTCAACACCAGTCGTCTGTAACTCAATTCCAGGCAAACCACTTCAAACCAGGCCCAATGTGTGTGAGCGCGTGCAGGCGAGTGTGTAAGTGAATATTTTGTCTGTAGCATCCTTACCATCAATTAACCAAGTTTGGTCCTTCCCCAAAATACACTCTCATCCAGCTTTGATGACCTCACCTGCAGTACGTAGTCGAGGGCCCCGGAGCGGAAGGTCTTGCGGGCGTTGAGGAGGGCATGGCTGGCTTCCTCCACCTCGTGCTGCTTCCCCCGGGGGGCCTGAGCGTTCCTGCCCAACGCCGCCTCCAGACTCTCGCTGCCCCGCTCAAACTCCTTACGCACATCCTTGAACCGACGCACGTCCCTGGGAGAAGGGGGGGGGGAGAGGGAAGAATGAATGTGGCCCATAAAGATGTGGGTGGGACTGGGGGATGCTGTGACAGCAGTCTATGGTCGTGGTGTGAAACAATACTAAATTATTAAGGAGTGCCAGACTCACTCACTCTTTCACAAAACTCTGCAGTTTCAACTTCACCGACTTCTGTGTGGTCTCAATCACGTCCTAGGAGATAAAGAGAGTGAGAGAAATAGAGGGAAAGAAGGGGGGGTGGGTTAAATGGAGAGAGAGAGGAAGAGAAAGAGAGAGATACTCAGACACCTGACATTTAAAAGTGGTTGCTACAGTAACTAATGTTGTTGGCAAGCGATGCACAGTAGAGGAGTCCAACTCACCCCCTGAGCTTCCAGAATCACTTCCAGCTTCTGGGAGAATTTCTCCAAACACTCCTACGAGAAAAGAACACGGAATGAGTTTAAGTTATTTATCAATGGTTGAATACAATACAACTTCCACTTACATTTTAGTCATTTAGCAGACGCTCAATTAGGGTTAAGTGCCTTAAGGGCACATCGGCAGATTGTTCACCTAGTCGGCTCGGGGATTCGAACCAGCAACCTTTTGGTTACCGGCCTAATGCTCTCAACCGCCAGGCTACCTGCCACCCTTCCCTTCCTAAGAATGTACTATGATAAAGACATAATTATAAACTGGGTGGTTAGAACCCTGAATGCTGATTGGTTGACAGCTGTGGTATAGCAGACCGTATACCACGAGTATGACAAAACATTTATTTTTACTGCTCTAAACTACGTTGGAAACTAGTTTATAATAGAAATAAGGCACAAGGGGGTGTGGTATATGGCCAATATACCACAGCTAAGGGTTGTATCCAGGCACTCTGCGTTGCGTCGTGCATAAGAACAGCACTTAGCCGTGGTATATTGGCCATATACCACACCCCCTCGTACCTTATTGCTTAAGCATATAACACTAACCATAACTTAACACAACACTATGTAATAGCCCTATATACAGATCGGTCCCTCCTACACTGATCCCAAATCAGTGGTTTGAGTGTAGTTCCCAGCATCTCTATAGACTCACCCCCATCATGTTGTCCCCAGAACAGTGGTGTCCCAGCTCTTTGAGCCCTGTGACAAAGCTCTTGCTGGTCTGACAGTAGGCCCTGCCAGCCTCCAGCATGGAGTGGCACTGCTTCACCAGCTACACAATAACACAATGTGTCAGGATTCAACACAACACAATTCCATGTTGCAAAAGCCGTCAAAACACACTACAATGCATACAGCATGACACAACATATCAATATGACATGGGGTAACACGACATGACATCACCGACAAATATGATCACTGTCCAGACGCAGAATAGGTTGAGACTCACAGGAATCGGAACATTGATGACCAAACCATCTGAAAATGTTATGCGCACCAATCCCTTATGGGAATTTGGAAGATCAAGCGATTGAAAGTACAATGTGTGGTCAGTTACTTGTTCTCTGGTAACAATAGGGTGGGGAAGCGGTACTGGAGTTAGTTCCCTTCAACTCAGGTGAAACACCATGTCTATCACAGTTCATAGTCACTACTAAGAGGAAGAAACTGACCCTGCCCAACTACTTCCTCTACGGTATGGATGGCTGGGGTGTTTATAGAAGTAGTGGTTAGATACTGGGAGCATAACGGAAAAGTGGGGAGGTTTGGAGAGAACATTGTGTGTGTGTGTGTGTGTGTGTGTGTGTGTGTGTGTGTGTGTGTGTGTGTGTGTGTGTGTGTGTGTGTGACTCTCTCACCTTTTCTAATCGCGTCTCCAATTCACTGACATCTCCTTCCACCACTTCAATGTCAGCCCTGGATGAAACACAGACACACATCGCCACATTACTCGGCACATTAGGCCACACCACCACAGACAGAGGGTTTTATCCAATGCATCTACACCATCCTGGACACTGTTGAGCTGCTTGCACAGTGCTATCCGATCTACAGCAGAAATGTCTGTGGCTGTGGTATCGGACGTCATGAGAGTTCAATCACCAACAGTACACATGATGCTTCAAATGATATCTGGTACGGTTTATAAAATGGGCCTGTCAGAAGGGCAGTGGAAGGAGATTGTGACTGCTGTGACAGTTAGTCTGTGAGTCAGTATCTCCTCTGTTCTTTCTCACATCAAGGGCCCAACAGTGTGGTTTCCGCTGCCTTCCACCAAAGACAGAGACACTGAGAAAGCAGAAAGACAAAAAGAGAGAGAGAGAGAGAGAGAGAGAGAGGAGTGCAGCAGATGGAGAGAGAGAGTGACAGAGAGAGCTATGAGAGAGAGCACAGACTCAGTGAGCATAGCCTTGCTATTGAGAAAGGCCGCCGAAGGCAGACCTGACTCTGAAGAGAAGACAGGCTATGTGCACACTGCCCACAAAATCAGGTGGAAACTGAGCTGCACTTCCTAACTTCCTGCCAAATGTATGACCATATTAGAGACACATATTTCCCTCAGATTACACAGACCCACAAAGAATTCAAAAACAAATCCAATTTTGATAAACTCCCATATCTATTTGGTGAAATAACACAGTGTGCCATCACAGCAGCAAGATTTGGGAACCTGTTGCCACAAGAAAAGGGCAACCAGTGAAGAACAAACACCATTGTAAATACAACCCATATTTATGTTTATTTATTTTCCTTTTTGTACATCACTACAACACTGTATATATACATAATATGACATTTTAAATGTCTTTATTCTGTTGGAATCGTTTTAAGTGTAATGTTCACTGTTAATATTTTATTGTTTATTATCTATTTCACTTGCTTTGGCAATGTAAACATATGTTTCCCATGCCAATAAAGCCCCCTAAATTGAAATATAATTGAGAGCCATGAGAGAGAGAGCCATGAGAGAGAGAGAGACAGAGAGAGAGAGAGACAGAGAGAGAGAGAGACATAGAGAGAGAGACCCATAGAGAGAGAGAGACATAGAGAGAGAGAGACATAGAGAGAGAGAGACATAGAGAGAGAGAGACATAGAGAGAGAGAGACATAGAGAGAGAGAGACATAGAGAGAGAGAGACAGAGAGAGAGAGACAGAGAGAGAGAGACATAGAGAGAGAGAGACATAGAGAGAGAGAGACATAGAGAGAGAGACATAGAGAGAGAGAGACATAGAGAGAGAGACAGAGAGAGAGAGACATAGAGAGAGAGAGAGGATGTCTGTTTGTCTGCTGGTAGTGTAGTAGAGACAGTGGCTGCAGTTTATTTAGCTCAGTACGGTTGACATTGAAATGGGACTAGCATGACAGGGGTACCAATACAAGACTGACAAAGGTTTGGTGGGGGGACAAAAGACAGTAGAAAAGAAAACTTTGAATAAGGGCAAACATAGAATTGATGAGGACGGAACAAAGCCTGTGTCATTAGACACACATCATATTCATTACCCTCTGAAAGAGTGTGTGTGTGTGTGTGTGTGTGTGTGTGTGTGTGTGTGTGTGTGTGTGTGTGTGTGTGTGTGTGTGTGTGTGTGTGTGTGTGTGTGTGTGTGTGTGTGTGTGTAAGATGATACTAAGGTGATATAACTGTCTATGCATTTGTATGAGTAAGTGTGCCTGAGAGAGAGACCTCAAGTTTCCACAGTGATCCACCCCCAAAAAACACACTTCCTGTCTCTTGTTTATCACGTCAGTATCTCTCCCTTCACTTCCTGTTCCACTCCACAACCCCAGGCCGCCCCCGGTTACCTAGCAACGGGAGGCAGACGTTTGTATACTGCGGTAGCCTCTCTTTTCCACTTTCATACATCTTTCCCGAGATGTCCCTCTCTCTTCTATCCTTCTTTCAATTCTCTCTTTTCTATTCTTTCAAAGCCTCTTTTCTCCAAATGTCACCCTCTCCTCCCTCTCCAGTCCTTCACACTAGCTGTGTGTGGATATGAAGGCCTACCAGAGTTCGACCATTGCCTACATCTAAAACCTTCTCCTCCCCCCTTTTTCTCCTCCTCCACCTCCTCTCTCTGTTCTCTGTCAAATATGAGACCTCACCGCTGCAGAATGCACCAATGACTGCCGCAAACATGTCAAACTTTCCGACACTGCGTGTTCCTCCCAGAGAGACCGTGAGCCAAGAATGAAGAGAGCGAGAGAGAGAAGAGAAAGAAAGGGACAGAGAGAAAGAAAGAACGAAAGAGAAAGAAAGTGAGAAAAAGATAAAAGGTCTTTAAAAACTTGCAAGGTTAATCAAACAAGAATTAAGAAAAGATAAAACAGCAAAGGCCGAGAGACAAAGAAAGGGCAAGAGAGTAAGAGAGTCTAACCACCGTCACGTCTTCTGATCTGCCAGCTAAAAAAAGGGAGGCACACCCAATGCAACAAACCTCTTATTAGCTACATTCAAAACTCAAAAATACACTTCCCTTTTGGTCTTATGTTGTGTTTCTTTTAGAGTTCAAATATATACAGTTTTGACTCTCTGAAAGAGAATAGGCCAAGCAGAGGTTGGTGTGCTGCATTCCTACATTGACTTACAACCATCTTGGTGGCATATGCTCCTAAATATTGTGCTGTGTGACCTAGCATTTTGATTAGCACCAATGCACCTAATACATGAATAGCAAAATTCAACATTTGTGTTTCGCGTGGCTGATGTTACATTTGTATCATATTTGTTTTAACTAACATTTTAAAGTTGGGAGCACCAGTGCTACAAATGAAAAAGTCATTTTAGTTGTATAAAATTGTATAAATACTCTTTCATTCCAGCACTCAAAAACAGTCCAAAACAATGAGAAAAGGCAGTGTCTCGCCGCAGTGGCAATGGCCAAAGAAACCCATTCGACTCATCACAGTAATAAATGGGACCCCAAGCAAGAGGCAAGACCCCAAACTATCTGCAGGGCTGACACTCATTTGACAAGTTCATCATGTGGTTGTGCTGACTGACCTACAATGGTGTAGCCCAACACACTCTAGGCCTATATGCCAACTCAAGATAATATTGTTCAGGTAACTTTGATCTAAAAAAGAATGTCATCACTTCTCTATTTCCTCAGTTAGGGTGGATGCAAGCATCATTTGTCATAATTTTACCCTCTGTGGACATGTGACAGTTCTGAAACTATCTGAATAATGTATTGCAAAAACATAGAGTAGACCTACCCTTTAATTGGGTATTATAACTTATTGTAACTGTAATAAAATGGTAGTCACATACATTTATGCACCGTTTACAAAATAGCTCTCACCTTACAATGTAACTGAATGAATAATGTATATATGTAGATTCTTGCCTAAATCATAAAAAATGTTATTCATTGGCTAATCTAGATTTACCTGAATCGGGGGGAGTCTTTGAGACACTCTTCAAAGTCCAGTTTGACAGTCATCCTTCAGTTGGTTTGATACAAATTACACCAACAACGCATTACACCAACAACGCAAACGCAACTACTTCTATTGATATTGAATGACATGGGACAGTGGGTGCGAAAATTTAATATAGGTTATATAGCCATATGTAAGATATATCTTACATATTAAAAGTATATTGCATTGTTTGTAGGTTTTCCCATAAATAACTTGTGTTCTCTTGAATTATATTCTTCTCGACATCAAGTCATGACATTAGGTGTCAGTGAATCAATCGAATCGCGCCTCTCTCTTATTGGACTAATATGTTATTACTGAATTGATTAGAACAATTTAAATAATCAAATAACTGCAATCGATTAGTTCATGATAGACACGTTTCTCCACTTCGCTCATATTAGCTCCTTTTTCTATGTACTTTGATGTGCCTTTGCGTCACGAAAATTACGAAAAAATGCCCAAAAAACGTATCGCAAGGGTTGATCATTCCACGGCGAATAATCCAACATCAATAAAAACATATGTACCGCTGTTGCAAATAAGATTAAACAATCATTGGAATTTCCACTCGAGGGCCCCCGGGATGGCGAGGGTGACACTGTAACGATACAATCCTATTCTATCTCTCTCACCCGGCCGGTCCACCCACTCACACTATTTCCGGGTATGCAAGTACATGCACCAACACAAATTGTTGAATATATTGACAAGATATTCGAGTGACCGCGCTAACGTTGGAAATACATGTCCTCAAAAATGGAACGCATGAGGGCGGAGGCCAGATCAGGTGGGACGATTCTAGCCAATTAGAGGGCAGATACACAAACAACAAACCATAGAGATAGATAGAGGACTGATCTTTGTATTTGTGCCATTATAGCGTCAGTGATAACATGGGCAGCGCCATTGAGGCCCCATCTACATTTTAAGGTAGTCAATGTTCTTCTTCTCCATTGGCTGATTGCTACCAACTGATAGGAATCCCCACCCAGTTGACAACTTTATAATGGTGGAAGCCTTCAATGGGAAAGTCTATGCCAAAAGTACCAGTCAAAACTTTGGACACACCTACTCATTCAAAGGTTTTTCTATATTTGTACTATTTTCTACATTGTTGAACAATAGTGAAGACATCATACATATGGAATAACACACATGGAATCATGTAGTAACCAAAAAAGTGTTAAATAAATCAAAATAAAATGTAGATTTTAGATTCTTAAAAGTATTCACCCTTGATGAACTTGATGACAGCTTTGCACACTCTTGGCATTCTCTCAACCAGCTTCACTTGGAATGCTTTTCCAACAGTCTTGAAGGAGATCCCACATATGCTGAGCACTTGTTGGCTGCTTTTCCTTCACTCTGCAGTCCAACTCATCTCAAACCATCTCAGTTGGGTTGAGGTTGGGTGATTGTGGAGGCCAGGTCATCTGATGCAGCACTCCATAACTCTCCTTCTTGGTCAAATAGCCCTTACAAAGTCTGGAGGTGTGTTGGGTCCTTGTCCTGTTGAAAAACAAATGATAGTCCCACTAAGCGCAAACCAGATGGGATGGCGTATAGCTGCAGAATGCTGTGGTAGCCATGCTGGTTAAGTGTGCCTTGAATTCAAAATAAATCACCGACAGTGTCACCAGAAAAGCACCCCCACACCATTAGGTGTGTCCACACTTTTGACTGGTGCTGTACATATTCCTCACTTCATGGGCTTCTTTTTCGTGGACAGATTTTGGGCAGAGTAAAACCTCTCCCTTCGCCTCTTCCTCTCTGACTAACAGCAAAGGTGGGCAGTGATGTGGTGGTAATTAACATGAAGAGGGTATGATTCTATGAGGGAGAAATTGCACCTGGGATAAGTGGAATATTACATTTATTCTAAGAGGTAGTTATTATAACAATGGTTGCATAAATGTGATTTTTGTAGGTGGGCAATTCCATGGTAACAGAATTAAGCTGAGACTTGAAAAGTATGCCAAACAGAAGCATTGAATGGAAAGTGAAACAAACCATACAACTCAATGCATAAGGACAACTTTCAACAATTTCCACACAAATATTTTACAAAAACACATTTACCTGAAGAACAGTGCAGATGTAATGTTTGGTAGAGTGATGGTAAAATCTCCCTCAGGTTTTGTGACCATGTTTTCCAAAAACTCTGTTAAAGATCTACCCCAAATTAAAATTCAAAGATGTCTGCAGCAAGAATGGGGTGTCAGCTAAAATATGACATCTTGAGTTAAAAAAAAATCTATTTTGGTTATTGAACTACAGTAGGCCTAAGTAAAGTGGATTCAGTAACACTCAATAACAGAATGATGGTAACAGAATGACATCATAGGTCCCTGATCTGTATTATTTAAAAAATGCATAATTATGAACACCCTTCCCTTAATGGTGATGTATCCTGAATAAGTACACAAAGGTAGAAAAATGTACTATCCTCCTTTGCTTGTTTGGGTATTATTCTACACACTGGCTATTATTCTAATGAGCTCCGCCCCAAACAAGACCAAATTTGGATGGCCCGGACCGGACCAGATTTGTATCAATCACAGTACAGCACAGAAGAGCACAGTACAGTACAGTAGAATATAGTACAGTACAGCACAGTAGACTAGAGTTCAGTACAGTAGCGTATAGTTCAGTACTGTACTGTACCATAGAGTATAGTTCAGCACTGTACTGTACTGTACAATACAGTAAATTATACTGCACTCAATTCTAGGCCTACTGTACTAAATTCTAGGCCTACTGTGCAGTACCTTATTGTATTTTACTGACCTATTCTCTCTACTGGACTGTACTGTACTATACTGTCCAAACTTGTGAAACGGTCGTCTAAGATTGGTTCAGATTTGGACTGACCAAATTTCAATTACTTTTCAACATCCATGGACATTTACATTTTTAAAATGTATTTAACCTTTATTTAACTCGGCAATCAGTTAAGAAAAACATCTTATTTACAATGACGTCCTACCCCAGCCAAACCCAGACAATGCTGGGCCAATTGTACGCCACTCTATGGGACTCCCAATCACAGCCGGATGTGATACAGCCTGGATTCAAACCAGGGACTGTAGTGATGCCACCTGCACTGTGATGCAGTGCCTTAGACCACTGCACCACTCAGTCAGTGCTCAGTTGGTGAGAGGGATGGTTACAGTAAATAGAAGAGAGGGGACTTATGGGTAGGTGTTAGTAAGAGCCAGGAGAGGTGACATTAACTAGAGAGAGAGAGAGCGAGAGAGAGTTTATTATCTACTTCACTTGCTTTGGCAATGTTCACATATGTTTCCCATGACAATAAAGCCCTTGAGTTGAATTGAATTGAGAGAGAGAAAGAGAAGAGGGAAGAGAGACAGAGAGAGAGAGAGAGAGAGAGAGAGAGAGAGAGAGAGAGAGAGAGAGAGAGAGAGAGAGAGAGAGAGAGAGAGAGAGAGAGAGAGAGAAAGAGAAAGAGAAAGAGAGAGAGAGAGAGAGAGAGAGAGAGAGAGAGAGAGAGAGAGAGAGAGAGAGAGAGGTTGTACAGATGGTTTTCACACTCTTGCTTCAACAAGGGCTCTTGAGTAGCGCAGCAGTCTAAGGCACAGCATCTCAGTGCTAGAGGTGTTACTACAGACACCCTTGTTTGAATCCAGGCTGTATCACAACAGGGTTGTGCACAATTGGCCCAGTGTCATCCAGGTTTGGCCCGGGGTAGGCAGTCATTGTAAATAAGAATTTGTTTTTAACTGAATTGCCTGGTTAAATGAAGGTTAAATTAAATAAAAATAAAAACATGTGAAAGAGAAAGAAAACAGTTATGAGCTGAACATAATAGTATGCCAGTGGAAGGGAGGACAGTAGCAGGTGACCCAACGGTGGTTTGGGACTACTATGAATTCCCATTGTAGCCAATTCTGTTACAGATTTTTGGGTAATTCGGTTAATGGTTTGGTAACAGAATGACGCATTTTAATCATTTAATAAATCATAAACCAAATGAATCATCAGTGAAAACACAATAACTGATTGGTAGGTCTAACTTTACTCGTTACTCTTGTGAACTTTTATTCTCCTCTCTCCTCATGAGGGAGCGACATTTGAAAATATCTTAAAGATATGTGGGTTTTTGGAAACAGAATGACAAAACACTAGGCAATATTTCTTAAACTTACAAAAGGCAAATCATTTCTGCAAAACTAAATATAACTGTTGATATTAGTTGGATACCACGTCATTTCAATGTGGACATTTGTGTCATATTTGGTAGAGACATTGATCAATGAGATGTCAACCTATATTAGCCCACTCAAAATGTCAGCCAGAAGTTTGTTGAATTCCCAATGTGTTATCACTATGATCTCAACCATGTAAAAGCACAACCAAATTCCAATGGAAAAACAATGTCAGATTTTGGGGTTAGTTGTCATCCAAATGTCTATCACTGTGCTTTCAACCATTAAAAGCACAGCAAAGTTCCAATGGGAATAACAACGTCAGATATGTTATTTATTTATACAACAGATTAACGTGTTATCACTGTGCTTCATCTAATAGCAGAACTAAATTGACAGTTTAATAATTTAGCACACATCCTTAGCCAGAGCAATTTACAGGAGATTGACGTGGATTGCAGTTGAGACTACAATAAAGTACATGGTGCAAGTGATCAATACCGTTCATAGTTCTGCACAGATTATTACAGCAATTGTGAAGATCTCCACAGACCTATGATGACCTATTCATGCTATCTTGAACATGCACACTTTATATGATTACATGAGAAGACATTTATAGTTACAGTAACTTCAAAATATGGCCATAGATGTTTTACTAATTTTAATGTTGATTTAAAAATATATATATATTTCACCTTTATTTAACCAGGTAGGCCAGTTGAGAACAAGTTGTCATTTACAACTGCGACCTGGCCAAGATAAAGCAAAGCAGTGCGACAAAAACAACAACACAAAGTTACACATGCGATAAACAAACATACAGTCAATAACACAATAGAAAAATCTATGTACAGTGTGTGCAAATGTAGTAAGATTAGGGAGTTAAGGCAATAAATAGGCCATATAGGCAAAATAATTACAATTTAGCATTAACACCGGAGTGATAGATGTGCAGATGATGATGTGCATGTAGAGATACTGGGGTGCAAAAGAGCAAAGAATAAATAAATAACAATATGGGGATGAGGTAGTTGGGTGTGCTATTTACAGATGGGCTGTGTACAGGTACAGTGATCGGTAAGCTGCTCTGACAGCTGATGCTTAAAGTTAGAGAAGGAGATATAAGTCTCCAGCTTCAGTGATTTTTGCAATTCATTCCAGTCACTGGCAGCAGAGAACTGGAAGGAAAGGCAGCCAAAGTAGGTGCTGGCTTTGGGGGTGACCAGAGAAATATACCTGCTGGAACATGTGCTACGGGTCGGTGTTGCTATGGGGACCAGTGAGCTGAGATAAGGTGGAGCTTTACCTAGCAGAGTCTTATAGATGACCTGGAGCCAGTGGGTTTGGCGACGAATATGTAGCGAGGGCCATCCAACGAGAGCATAAAAGTCGCAGTGGTGGGTAGTATATGGGGCTTTGGTGACAAAACGGATGTCACTGTGATAGACTACATCCAATTTGCTGAGTAGAGTGTTGGAGGCTATTTTGTAAATGACATCGCCGAAGTCAAGGATCGGTAGGATAGTCAGTTTTACGAGGGTATGTTTGGCAGCATAAGTGAAGGAGGCTGAGAATGTTACATTAGTTTGTAAGATAGCCTTAACCTTAGGCTATTTAGTGTATTACAAAAGTAATATTGACTTGTGTTTGGTTAACAACACAACTAATGATTAACATTTAAAGGAGATGTAGAATATCTACTGCTTGGATAGTTTCATCTGAGCCCCTGGCTTAATGTTAACTTTTATTTTTGGTTTAGTTAATCATTAACTTGAAGATTACATTTGAAATCAACCAAAGCTTGAAACCCTAGGCCCAAATGTATTGTCTATTGTTAGTTGAACCCTGGGTTGAATTGAAACAATAGCTGTTGATGACTTTGCAAATGCTATATAGCATGGTTACATTTAATTTGCTCTATTAAACCTACCCTTTGGAATGATTTCGAATGCAACAGTGAACGTATTTAGTTATTAAGAGATCTCTCAATAATCATTCTCATGATAGCACATTGGTAGTAGCCAGTGACAAATATCAAAGCTAAGCTTGGTTAAAGCCCTGGATTTAGCTGTAGATAGATCAACTCTCCAGTAGGAGGTGCTGCCCAGCCTATAGTTTTTTTGGGATACTGGATATAACGCTGAAGATCTGACGTTGTTTCAAAGGTAGAAATTCAACATACTTTATACAAGGTTTGTCTATGTTGAAAATTCGCTCGTATGATGACATAATCCTGTGGTTGAAATTACACCCTCAAAACAACAGTTGATTCATTTTTTTCAAATCAAATGTATTTTACAGGTAGATTCCACATCACAAAATGTTGACATATTACATTGAAACAACATTGATTCAATCAGTTTGTGCTCAGTGGGAGGGATCTTTACTTCAACATTATTGTGTTATGAATGTATTTCTAAGACTTTTTAAGACTTTTTCTGCTAGATCTTTTCTAGGACATGTTCTCCATCTGTTTGACCAGAAATCAAAAGCTTTACTTATTCCATATTTTTATGATGGAAAATGGTTAAAAATGTATATATGCCTTAAACCCCCTAAGGTCGACCTCTGCCACCCCGCGGAAAGCGAATTTGCAAAATAAGAAAATCTCCATAAAAACATGTCAGTTGAAGCTAGTGATATCAGCTTTTTGCATTGGATGCTCTCAATCCACCGCATCTGCCTACGTCGAACTTCCGCAGGTGACAGGGCTAGAGCGTTGTTTGTTAGAGCATGAGACATCCCGAAAATCTGTTTTTTTTCTCACAAAATCGTCTGCAGCTTCTGAACGATTTGGTCTACAATTATGACACATCTATGGAAAGATGAGACTCTCATGAACACGATGGTGTTCTCCGTTTTTCTCTATGACCTCTACAAGTGTCAGGAGACTCGTCTGAAGTCAGTACAGCTGATCTGCCAACTTCTGTCTGTAGCATCTGAACTGTTTGGACTACACACTAATATGATATGTTGCAAAGGTCTGTGCGAAGGTGAGACTTTCATGTTTTGCTCTAGGACGCCCACAGGCCTCACAAGACCCGTATGAAGGTCCCCTATACACGTTGAAACAGTGAATGGAAGTATACAGTACCAGTCAAAAGTTTGGACACACCTAATCCTTCAAGGATTTTTCTATATTTTTACTATTTTCTACATTGGAATAACTTAGTAACCAAAAAATGTGTTAAACAAATCAATGACAGCTTTGCACACTCTTGGCATTCTCTCAACCAGCTTCCCTTGCAATGCTTTTCCAACAGTCTTGAAGGAGATCCCACATATGCTGAGCACTTGTTGATTGCTTTTCCTTTGCGGTCCAACTCATCCCAAACAATCTCAATTGGGTTGAGGTCAGATGATTGTGGAGGCCAGGTCATCTGATGCAGCACTCCATCACTCTCCTTCTTGGTCAAATAGCCCTTACACAGCCTGGAGGTGTGTTGGGTCATTGTCCTGTTGAAAAACAAATGATAGTCCCGCTAAGAGCAAACCAGATGGGATGGAGTATAGCTGCAGAATGCTGTGGTAGCCATGCTGGTTAAGTGTGCCTTGAATTCTAATTAAATAATTGACAGTGTCACCAGCAAAGCACCCACCCACACCATCACACATCCTCCATGCTTCACGGTGGGAACTACACATGCGGAGATCATCCGTTCACCTATGCTGCATCTCACAAAGACATTGCGGTTGGAACCAAACTTGGACTCATCAGACCAAAGGACAGATTTCCACCAGTCTAATGTCCATTGCTCGTGTTTCTTGGCCCAAGAAAGTCTCTTCTTATTATTGGTGTCCTTTAGTAGTGGTTTCTTTGCAGAAATTCAACCAAGAAGGCCTGATTCACACAGTCTCCTCTGAACAGTTGATGTTGAGATGTGTCTGTACCTTGAATTCTGTGAAGCATTTATTTGGGCTGCAATTTCTAAGGCTGGTAACTCTAATGAACTTATCCTCTGCAGCAGCGGTAACAATGGATCTTCCTTTCCAGGGGCGGTCCTCATGAGAGGCAGTTTCATCATAGCCCTTGATGATTTTTGCGACTGCACTTGAAGAAAATTTGAAAGTTCTTGACATTTTCTGGATTGACTGACCTTCATGGAGTGTCGTTTTTCTTTGCTTATTTGAGCTGTTCTTGCCATAATATGGACTTGGTCTTTTACAAAAAGCAGCCAACAAGTGCTCAGCATATGTGGGAACTCCTTCAAGACTGTTGGAAAAGCATTCCAGGTGAAGCTGGTTGAGAGAATGCATTGAGTGTGCAAAGCTGTCATCAAGGCAAAGGGTGGCGACTTTGAAGAATCTCAAATATAAAATATATTTTGATTTGTTTAACACTTTTTTGGTTACTACATGATTCCATGTGTTATTTCATCATTTTGATGTCTTCACTGTTATTCTGCAATGTACACAAAAGTTTTGAGAATGACACAAATATTAATTTTCACAAAGTCTGCTGCCTCAGTTTGTATGATGGCAATTTGCATATACTCCTGAATGTTATGAAGAGTGATCAGATGAATTGCAATTAATTGCAAAGTCCCTCTTTGCCATGCAAATGAACTGAATCCCCCAAAAACATTTCCACTGCATTTCAGCCCTGCCACAAAAGAACCAGCTGACATCATGTCAGTGATTCTCTCGTTAACACAGGTGTGAGTGTTGACGAGGACAAGACTGGAGATCACTCTGTCATGCTGGTTGAGTTCGAATAACAGACTGGAAGCTTCAAAAGGAGGGTGATGCTTGGAATCATTGTTCTTCTTCTGTCAACCATGGTTAATTGCAAGGAAACACGTGCCGTTATCATTGCTTTGCACAAAAAGGGCTTCACAGGCAAGGATATTGCTGTCAGTAAGATTGCACCTAAATCAACCATTTATTGGATCATCAAGAACTTCAAGGAGAGCGGTTCAATTGTTGTGAAGAAGGCTTCAGGGCGCCCAAGAAAGTCCAGCATGCGTCAGGACCGTCTCCTAAAGTTGATTCAGCTGCGGGATCGGGGCACCACCAGTACAGAGCTTGCTCAGGAATCGCAGCAGGCAGGTGTGAGTGCATCTGCACGCACAGTGAGGCAAAGACTTTTGGAGGATGGCCTGGTGTCAAGAAGGGCAGCAAAGAAGCCACTTTTCTCCAGAAAAACATCAGGGACAGACTGATATTCTGCAAAAGGTACAGGAATTGGACTGCTAAGGACTGGGGTAAAGTCATTTTCTCTGATGAATCCCCTTTCCGATTGTTTGGGGCATCCGGAAAAAAGCTTTGAGAAGATAAGGTGAGCGCTACCATCAGTCCTGTGTCATGCCAACATTAAAGCATCCTGAGACCATTCATGTGTGGGGTTGCTTCTCAGCCAAGGGAGTGGGCTCACTCACAATTTTGCCTAAGAACACAGCCACGAATAAATAATGGTTCCAACACATCCTCCGAGTGCAACTTCTCCCAACCATCCAGGAACAGTTTGGTGACGAACAATACCTTTTCCAGCATGATGGAGCACCTTGCCATAAGGCAAAAGTGATAACTAAGTGGCTCGGGGAACAAAATATCGATATGTTGGGTCCATGGCCAGGAAACTCCCCAGACCTTAATCCCATTGAGAACTTGTGGTCAATCCTCAAGAGGCGGGTGGACAAACAAACTCACAAATTCTGACAAACTCCAAGCATTGATTATGCAAGAATGGGCTTCCATCAGTCAGGATGTGGCCGAGAAGTTAATTGACAGCATGCCAGGGCGGATTGCAGAGGTTTTGAAAAAGAAGGGTCAACACTGCAAATATTGACTTTTCGCATTAACTTCATGTAATTGTCAATAAAAGCCTTTGACAACCACCCACAAAATCCCAACACAAAACAAGCCACCTATATATGATTCTCAATCAGGGACAACGATTGACAGCTGCCTCTGATTGAGAACCATATTAGGCCGAACACAGAAACAGACAAACTAGACACACAACATAGAATGCCCACCCAGCTCACGTCCTGACCAACACTAAAACAAGCAAAACACATAAGCACTATGGTCAGGACGTGACAGTACCCCCCTCCTGAGGTGCGGACTCCGAACGCACCCCTAAAACTCAAGGGGAGGGTCTGGGTGGGCATCTGTCCACGGTGGCGGCTCCGGCGCAGGACGAGGCCACCACTCCACCATTGTCTTTGTCCCCCTCCTTAGCGTCCTTTGAGTGGCAACCCTGGCCCCGACCTTGGCCTAGGAATCCTCACCAAGGTCCCTACTAAATTGAGGAGACAGCTCAGGACAGAGAGGTAGCTCAGGACAGAGAGGTAGCTCAGGACAGAGAGGTAGCTCAGGACAGAGAGGTAGCTCAGGACAGAGAGGTAGCTCAGGACAGAGAGGTAGCTCAGGACAGAGAGGTAGCTCAGGACAGAGGGGCAGCTCCGGACTGAAGGGCAGCTCCGGACTGAAGGGCAGCTCCGGACAGAGAGGCAGCTCTGGACTGAAGGGCAGCTCATGACTGAGGGGCAGCTCATGACTGAGGGGCAGCTCATGACTGGAGGGCAGCTCATGACTGGAGGGCAGCTCATGACTGGAAGGCAGCTCATGACTGGAAGGCAACTCATGACTGGAAGGCAACTCATGACTGGAGGGCAGCTCATGACTGGAGGGCAGCTCATGACTGGAGGGCAGCTCATGACTGGAAGGCAGCTCATGACTGGAGGGCAGCTCATGACTGGAGGGCAACTCATGACTGGAGGGCAGCGCATGACTGGAGGGCAGCTCTGGCAGCTCCTGACTGAGGGGCAGCTCCTGACTGAGGGGCAGCTCATGACTGAGGGGCAGCTCATGACTGAGGGGCAGCTCATGACTGGAGGGCAGCTCATGACTGGAGGGCAGCTCATGACTGGAAGGCAGCTCATGACTGGAAGGCAACTCATGACTGGAAGGCAACTCATGACTGGAAGGCAGCTCATGACTGGAAGGCAGCTCATGACTGGAGGGCAGCTCATGACTGGAAGGCAGCTCATGACTGGAGGGCAGCTCTGGCAGCTCCTGACTGACTGGCGGCTCTGGCGGCTCCTGACTGGCTGGCGGCTCTGGCGGCTCCTGACTGGCTGGCGGTTCTGGCGGCTCCTGACTGGCTGGCGGCTCTGGCGGCTCCTGACTGGCTGGCGGCTCTGGCGGCTCCTGACTGGCTGGCGGCTCTGGCGGCTCCTGACTGGCTGGCGGCTCTGGCGGCTCCTGACTGGCTGGCGGCTCTGGCGGCTCCTGACTGACGGACGGCTCTAGCGGCTCCTGACTGACGGGCGGCTCTAGCGGCTCCTGACTGACGGGCGGCTCTGACGGCTCGGGACAGACGGGCGGCTCTGACGGCTCGGGACAGACGGGCGGCTCTGACGGCTCGGGACAGACGGGCGGCTCTGACGGCTCGGGACAGACGGGCGGCTCTGACGGCTTCGGGACAGATGGGCGGTTCTGACGGCTCGGGACAGACGGGCGGCTCTGACGGCTCGGGACAGACGGGCGGCTCATGCAGCGCTGGGCAGGCGGGCAGCTCAGGCGGTGCTGGACAGACGGCCAACTCTGACCTGCTGAGGCGCACAGTAGGCCTGGTGCGTGGTGCCGGAACTGGTGGTACCGGACTGGAGACACGCACCTCAAGGCTAGTGCAGGGAGAAGGAACAGTGCGTACAGGGCTCTGGAGACGCACAGGAGGCTTGGTGCGTGGTGCCGGAACTGGAGGTACTGGGCTGGAGACACGCACCACAGGGAGAGTGCGTGGAGGAGGAACAGGGCTCTGGAGACGCACTGGAAGCCTGGTGCGTGGTGTAGGCACTGGTGGTACTGGGCTGGGGCGGGAAGGTGGCGCCGGATATACCAGACCGTGCAGGTGTACTGGCTCCCTTGAGCACCGAGCCTGCCCAACTTTACCTGGTTGAATGCTCCCTGTAGCCTGACCAGTGCGGGGAGGTGGAATAACCCGCACTGGGCTGTGTTGGCGAACCGGGGACACCATGCGTAAGGCTGGTGCCATGTATGCCGGCCCGAGGAGACGCACTGGAGACCAGACGCGTTGAGCCGGCTTCATGGCACCTGGCTCAATGCTCACTCTAGCCCGGCCGATACGTGGAGCTGGAATGTACCGCACCGGGCTAAGCACACGTACAGGAGACACCGTGCGCTCTTCCGCATAACACGGTGTCTGCCCGTACTCCCGCTCTCCACGGTAAGCATGGGAAGTGGGCGCAGGTTTCCTACCTGACTTCGCCACACTACCCTTTAGCCCCCCCCGAAGAAATTTTTGGGATTTCTTCTCGGGCTTCCAGCCACGCTTCCGTGCTGCCTCCTCATACCACCGCTCCTGGGCTTTAGATGCCTCCGAGAGCGGCGATATTCTCCAATGTGAGCCCAGTGTCCTTTTCCCTCCAGAATTTCCTCCCATGTCCAGGAGTCCTGTGTAGTGGGCCGCTGCTGCTGCTGTTGCCCGTAGCCATGCTGCTTGGTCCGAGTTTGGTGGGTGGTTCTGTAACGGCAGCCTTCCTCCTCTTCGTCTGAAGAGGAGGTGTAGCAGGGATCGGACCAAGACGCAGCGTATTCCGTGTTCAACATATTTAATGACAGACGAAAGCGTGAACACTTACAAAACTACAAAATAACACACACACCCATACATATATACATATGCATATATACACATACATACATACACAAACATTCATGCCCCAGAGTAATAATCTACACTAATTTAAAATATACACATACATAATAGTAAAATGCTAAGAGAAAATAATTATAAAGTACAAATACTAATTATATGTACGCACACCTACACAGACACTACAGAGGGCTGGTGGGGATCTAATCGGGAGAGCGGCCCTCGGCTAAGACAAAGGCAGAACGGCACAAAACATCAACTTGCTATCCAGGTGTCTGTGTCTGCCCCTTCCCAACCATCACCCCCAGTCCCCTGCAAGCAATAAATAAATGGTATTGTAATAACAATAAATGTAAGAATTGAAAAATAAAAAACAAAACAAAACAAAAAATGGGGGAATATAAGTATATTCATCCGAAAGTGTCAATGATAAAACCTGGAAGGCATCCCAAATAGGCATCGCTCTGAACACAGCCAGAATGAAAGTGACTTTAACTGAGAGCTCTGACCACCCTCCACAGCATCTTACATGTTCGGTAGCCCTTGTTGAGACCGTTCAATACGGTTTCACCCGTTATGGTATAGTATGGATTCGATTCCATGAGCAGACCCTAACACACAATGACAAGGCACTCTAACCTGTACGGGGGATTGGCGTATGTTCCCGGATAAACTTCTCTGCGTCCAAAACCGAGGAGAGCCAAATCTTCTCACCGGAAGGCGGGGTAATTCTTAGTCTTGCAGGGAAGAACAAGGCTGGGCGAAGATGGAGTTTGTAGAGTTTGGTCATGACATCTCTGTAGCCGCCGCGGTGCTTTGCCACATCGGGCGCATAATCATCATAGACACGGAAGGGGTGCCCTTTATGTAACAGGTTGCCCCTCATTCGGGCCTCGCGCAGGATAAGATCCTTGGTCTTGAAACTGTGACAACAGATGATTACTGGGCGAGGACGTTGGCCCGGTCCAGGCACTGGGACAAGGGCGCGATGTGCACGGTCCAGCTGGGGGTCCGAAGCCAAAACATCCGATCCCATTGCATCCTTCAATAGCTTGGCGAAGAAGTCGGAGGGGCGAGAGCCCGCCTCAACCCCCTCTGCCAGACCAACAACGCGAAGGTTATTACGTCTGGAACGGCCCTCCAGGTCGACCACTTTCACAGAAAGTCTCTGCACACTATCCTGCAGTGACGAGCATAGCTTCTCTAAGTCGTCGATCCTACCAGCGTTGAATTCAGAAGCTTTCTCAATGTCCACAATACTCTGGCCCTGCGAAGCGACCGTTCGAATGGTGCTCTCGATTTTGGTGTCCAGTTCAGCAATAGTAGCCTTAAGATCCTCAGCTAAAGCAACACGTAGTTCTCCCAAAGCCCGGGTAAGTTCTGTAAGTGTCACGTTGTTGCCTGTGCCTTCCGCAATGTCTGTCTCGTTGTTTGGTGTGGAGTAGGCCTCCGATGTGGATTTATTGTCCTTTGGTCGCTTATTACTCGGCATTTTTACACAGAAAGTTACAATGTTGTATTAGAAAGAAACGTTTGTTGTAAAAAGTATCATAAAGTAGGTTAAGTTAGATTATTTCGCAAAAAAGTTGCAGGAGCCTCTCACACACCGCCGTTCACTCCAACATGCTAGCTCCGCCCCACAAAACTACAAAATAACAAACGTGGCTTACCGATACAGTCCTTTCTGGTGCAGACAAAACACAGAGACAGGAAACAACCACCCACAAAATCCCAACACAAAACAAGCCACCTATATATGATTCTCAATCAGGGACAACGATTGACAGCTGCCTCTGATTGAGAACCATATTAGGCCGAACACAGAAACAGACAAACTAGACACACAACATAGAATGCCCACCCAGCTCACGTCCTGACCAACACTAAAACAAGCAAAACACATAAGCACTATGGTCAGGACGTGACAAGAACAAACTTTATTTAGATCTTTGTGGGGGACTATCTGTTGTTCCATGTAATGAATCTGTTATTCAATGCATTTGTATGGGCTAATAGCATTAAGGCCCAAAATTATTTTTCATCAAAGCGTTTTTTGAAATATATATTGGGGATGCTTCAAGGGGTCTTGAATTTGAAAATAAAATAGCTAAATGATCCTTGGTATGAGCTTCTTAAAACAATTCCATATAGCTTAGACAGGGCTTAGAATCTGAATGGTTTTAATAAAGCAAAAAAAAGATAGACTCTTACCTTTCACTTGACACCAAATTTGATGTACTCCTATGGACTTCACCTGTTAGTGCTCATGGGGCTTTTTACATGGAAATGCCTGGGCTTATTCATAGCAAGGGTACACATCTCAGAAAGGACCCTATATGCCCATATGCCTTTTATGTTGTGATCACATTTATATTTGCACCAAATTAACTTTAGGCTCTCACCAGGTCCCGGTTACATAAAAGCTCCCAATGATTCAGTCTTGGATGTGTATTCCCAATGACCAGTCAATTGTGTGATTCATTCTTTTAGTGAGAGTGAATGTAGTTTGCATGTACAATAGGTTTTTATGTGAGATAATTATGCTTGGTAAGTGCCAGCTACTCCCTCAATCCCATATAAATCCCATATGAATCCCATATAAATCCCATATGAATCACATATAAATTGGGACACACACACACACACACACACACACACACACACACACACACACACACACACACACACACACACACACACACACACACACACACACACACACACACACACACACACACACACACACAGACACGGACACACACACATTTCAAAACAGAACATATTCTTGAGCAACACGGAAATAGCTCTACCTCAACATTATCACAACATACAGTGCTATGCAACCAGAGAGGTCTGATCGCCACAGTAGCTAGTCTGTGGTTGACTAGCCTAGACAGATCGTTACAGTGTGTCACGCCCTGACCAGAGTTTGCTTTGTATGTTTTATGTTTTGGTTGGTCAGGGTGTGATCTGTGTGGGCATTCTATGTTGTTTGTCTGGTTTGTCTATTTCTGTGTTTGGCCTGATATGGTTCTCAATCAGAGACAGGTGTTTTGCGTTGTCTCTGATTGGGAACCATATTTAGGTAGCCTGTTTTGTATTGTGGGTTGGGGGTTATTGTCTATGTCTATGTCTATACGTTGGTTGCTTGTGTCTGCACTTTCGTTATATAGCGTCACGTTCGTTTTGTTGTTTTGTAGTTTGTTTAAGTGTTCTTAATTTCTTCGTTTATTAAATTAAGTATGTATTCTAACCACGCTGCGTTTTGGTCCGATCCTTACTCCTCCTCAGACGAGGAGGATTACGACGTTCGTGACACAGTGGTTGATGGTCTATTCTAGCCCCATAATTTTTGTCTCTCTGGCACAACACATGTGTATGTTTGTACATGTACACAGAGACAGTTAAATATGCACGTACACACACACACACACACACACATTAGGACACAATCTAACAATTATGCTCATTAGTAGAGTAGAAGAGTATAATGGAATTGAAGAGATGTGTTGTTAAATGGCCTTGCTCTGCTTGGTGGTATACACGCAGCCAGTACTACAATATACAGTGGGGAGAACAAGTATTTGATACACTGCCGATTTTGAAGGTTTTCCTACTTACAAAGCATGTAGAGGTCTGTCATTTTTATCATAGGTACACTTCAACTGTGAGAGACGGAATCTAAAACAAAAATCCAAAAAATCACATTGTATGATTTTTAAGTAATTAATTTGCATTTTATTGCATGACATAAGTATTTGATCACCTACCAACCAGTAAGAATTCCGGCTCTCACAGACCTGTTAGTTTTTCTTTAAGAAGCCCTCCTGTTCTCCACTCATTACCTGTATTAACTGCACCTGTTTGAACTTGTTACCTGTATAAAAGACACCTGTACACACACTCAATCAAACAGACTCCAATCTCTCCACAATGGCCAAGACCAGAGAGCTGTGTAAGGACATCAGGGATAAAATTGTAGACCTGCACAAGGCTGGGATGGGCTACAGGACAATAGGCAAGCAGCTTGGTGAGAAGGCAACAACTGTTGGCGCAATTATTAGAAAATGGAAGAAGTTGAAGATGACGGTCAACCACCCTCGGTCTGGGGCTCCATGCAAGATCTCACCTCGTGGGGCATCAATGATCATGAGAAAGGTGAGGGATCAGCCCATAACTACACGGCAGGACCTGGTCAATGACCTGAAGAGAGCTGGGACCACAGTCTGAAAGAAAACCATTAGTAACACACTACACCGTCATGGATTGAAATCCTGCAGCGCATGCAAGGTCCCCCTGCTCAAGCCAGCGCATTTCCAGGCCCGTCTGAAGTTTGCCAATGACCATCTGGATGATCCAGAGGAGGAATGGGAGAAGGTCATGTGGTCTGATGAGACAAAAATAGAGCTTTTTGGTCTAAACTCCACTCGCCGTGTTTGGAGGAAGAAGAAGGTTGAGTACAACCCCAAGAACACCCTCCCAACCGTGAAGCATGGAGGTGGAAACATCATTCTTTGGGGATGCTTTTCTGCAAAGGGGACAGGACGACTGCACCATATTGAGGGGAGGATGGATGGGGCCATGTATCGCGAGATCTTGGCCTACAACCTCCTTCCCTCAGTAAGAGCATTGAAGATGGGTCGTGGCTGGGTCTTCCAGCATGACAACGACCCGAAACACACAGCCAGGGCAACTAAGGAGTGGCTCCGTAAGAAGTATCTCAAGGTCCTGGAGTGGCCTAGCCAGTCTCCAGACCTGAACCCAATAGAAAATCTTTGGAGGGAGCTGAAAGTCTGTATTGCCCAGCGACAGCCCCGAAACCTGAAGGATCTGGAGAAGGTCTGTATGGAGGAGTGGGCCAAAATCCCTGCTGCAGTGTGTGCAAACCTGGTCAAGAACTACAGGAAACGTATGATCTCTGTAATTGCAAACAAAGGTTTCTGTACCAAATATTAAGTTCTGCTTTTCTGATGTATCAAATACTTATGTCATGCAATAAAATGCAAATTAATTACTTAAAAATCATACAATGTGATTTTCTGGATTTTTGTTTTAGATTCCGTCTCTCACAGTTGAAGTGTACCTATGATAAAAATTACAGACCTCTACATGCTTTGTAAGTTGGAAAACCTGCAAAATCGGCAGTGTATCAAATACTTGTTCTCCCCACTGTATATATATCTATATTTTTAACATTCGTCAATAACTCCACAACTAATCTTCCAGTACCATCAGAAATGCTTGGAGGATCAAATGACGAGTGACAAGTGCTGCAGGGACTCGGCCAGTCAGTCACTGCCTGACCTGACCACGCATGGCGCTCCCTTGTTACCAAAATAAGTCCTTACATTAGGCCTACTTGCACTGACTGATCTGCTCTGAGTGTCAAATCTGAACCCAATCTAAAGGTTTAAGAGAGATTTATTTTGCGTAGGTAATCTATCTTCAATCTGTTGACTACATTAGTTGACTACATGTGCGTAATGGCGCGAGGGCAAACCCTTTTGGACCTGTATAGCCTAGCCTATGTTTTTATTTATTTGTATGTTACTGTTCTATACGGATGGGTTTTAGAGAGTGGTGTGAAGGGTTAACAAATTCAAAACAGATGAAACAAACATTTTTCATGTCGGACGTCATCATGCAATGGGCGTGATGTAGCCGTTAAAGGTCTGTTGCTGAGTTACTATGAAAATAAACTCACATCAGACAGCTCTGATCAAATAATACTAATCAACATCTATTTGTTTCAGCGTATAGAATATAATTTCATAACTACAATGGTGAATTTTTTTCTCTCGTCTATGTTGGTTTATTTATGTGGGTTATTTTATTTACCATTCTATGGTATGTGTGATCCTCTGGTCCTTGCCTTAGCTGGCAATCTGCGTTTCAAAAATCTGTCATCATTCCAAAGCGCCGCGTCTTCATGGAACGACAGACACGAGCGCAATAATGCCAAAGGGGGGTGTGCGTATGGCAAGCAGAGAGCGGAGCAGAGAGAGAGATATTTAGAGCGAGAGGCAGATGTCTTTCTCCACTCCAGAAGAGAATACCGCAGCAATGGATAAATAATAACGACGTAGTAAAACTCATTGACAGCTTGATAAGACCTCATTTCTGACTTCCGCTAAAGACACGAAATAGCCTGACGCATGCATGTAGGAATATCCAGGTAATATCGGTCTCAAATCGCGTAAACGCGAGTCGCATAATAATCGTTTTCATAATGCGGGCGTGAGTAACATACTGTAAACGGAGGGAGGAATAAGGGAGGTTAGTGGAGGGCCAGTGGTACTCGGCTCACCACTATACGAGCTATAGTCCTCTCCGCCAGACCAAAAGTGGGCCGAGACAGCAGTATGTCGAACCGAAAACATCGGGACAGCCAAGAGATATGCGCCCGCAAGGTCCGGGAGCTGGCCCAGGCTGGAGTAAACAAACACTGCTTCGAGTGCAGTCAACCGGGGGTGACTTACATCGATATCACCGTGGGCTGCTTCGTGTGCACGTCTTGCTCTGGAATGCTGTAAGTAGGTGGATACACAAGGAGCATATATATTTGGATAGCTTCTATAACATGCATATTGCGCACATGAGGCTATTATATATGCCTATAAATAAAATAAGCCATTGCATGCAAATTATTAACCAATAATAATGTCCAGTATGCTGCATCTGCAGAGCATATGTAAAGATGCTGTTATATTTAAGCATTGAGAAGGAACTGAAACGTGAAACTGTAGCCTAACGTGGCCTATGCGCCCTGTATTCATTTACGCGTCCCCCCTTGGTGTGTTAACTTCCTATGGCTACAGTTAATTGTACTACTACTACTTTAACATTTTCAGGCGTGCCCGTTTATCGCGCCGTGTTACGTTTCCTTTCGTCGTGGCCCAGGTTCGGTGTCTCTTTCTGGTTCATGTAACATTCTGCATGCAGACCGTTGCCAGCTCAGGTCCTCAACACATTATAGGCTATGGCTGTAGCATGTCTCAAGGTTCAGTGATTTGCAGTGGCCAGATTTCAGCACAGGTTTAGAGTCTTGTCACGAGCACAGAAGAATAGCCTAAACTTTAAACCCTTTGCACACTGAATGAGCAAACTATTATGTCATGTTTTGTATGCCTAACCTCTACACTGGATACATTTGCACTATGACAATTTTCACATTTTCTCACAGTCACCTGTCATGGCATCCATTTTTTGATCACTTTAAATCCCCCTTACATCCCATTACTCTTCAATTCTCTATCATGAGTGTTCCTCTTCAGTGATTTATGTGATTATAGGCAGAACAAATGTGGAGTGCCCACTTTTACACATCTTCCATCTCTCATTTATTGTTTTTTTCCCCAATCTCTGCCTCAGGAGAGGACTCAACCCTCCCCACAGAGTCAAGTCTATCTCCATGACAACCTTCTCCCAACAGGAAGTGGAGTTTCTGCAAAACCATGGCAACGAGGTGAGTGACAAACATGCCGCATCCATTATTGACAGTCAGGTGGGCTTGTAGGCGGGACCTAACAGTATTCCACCACCTATATTTCACCTTCCTCATTACAATTCTGGGGATAATTTTCAGTGCTCGGCTGGATACTTCAATATTCTAACGTCAGGAAAAGGTGAACAAAACACAATCGTGATGCATACTTGGACTCGTAACATTCAGTATTCTATACATTTTTGATGTTCCAGGATAAATAGAGCGAGAATAGATGATATACCATAGGTATTATAAATAGATATCATAAATGCTACATGTACATCCTTTTACCGAGGCCACCAGGAGAGCGATTGAGGCGACATGAGGTAGATTTATCCATCTCTCATAATAGTTTTTTTTATGTGAACTAGACAATATTAGATCCAAACCCTCAACTCTCTAGACCAGTCTGTTGTAGAATCTCCTCTATTTTCTTATCCCTCTTTATGAGATAAAAGGGGACGCTTGATGCCCCCCTCCTGTATCAGTCAGACCAGATCATGGCACTGTTTTGGTGGTTGCAGACTGTTTCTGGAGGAATGTAGCTGCTCTGCAGTGAACGGAACGCAACATCACAGCTACACCCAAACCACCTCGTGTGTGTGTGTGTGTGTGTCTAATGCATTGCTTACAGTTATGCCCAATAATTGAATTTTAAACCTAGTTTGTGTGTACATGTGTGAGTGTCTGATTCATTGCTCTAACGCAGATATCAGGTAGAAAAGTCTGGATATTTCAGTCAGATTTAGTCATGATTAATCAATGTGTTCATCTTGGTGATTCATTTTCATGTCGGTGAGATGCAGTACTGTGACTAAAACATGTAATTAATGTGTGGGGAGGCATGTGTATTGTTTATGTTCTGTATCATTGTGTGTGTGTGTGCGTGCGTGCGTGTGTGTGTGTGTAGGTGGGGAGGAGGACCTGGCTGTGTGCCTTTGATCCAAAGACAGAAGGTTGTTTCGACACAAGGGACTCCCAGAAACTGAAGGAGTTCCTCCAGGACAAATACCAGAAGAAGAAATGGTGAGGAAATCAATAAAGATATCATCATATATTCAGAAAGATATCCATATGTCAGATGTACCACCTACTTTGAACTCATCTGATCAAAGCTCCATAGTAACTCATTTGTAATTGCACATTGACTAGAATGTGTGGAATTTTTAGGACAGTGCATTTACTTACTGTGAGAAAAGTTTTATTTTTTAGTTCAGTTTAGTTTCATTGAGATAGAATCTCTTCCTCAAATGTAGTCACAGCAACATGTAACTATTTCCAGGCATTTTTCGAAGAACAAGAACAGGAGGGAGGTAGAGGGACCCTGGAGCCCGCCTGGGGTACAGGCCTTACCCATCTCTCACGGCCCCACACCCTCCCAGGCCCAGGCCCACGCCATGCCCCCCTCGGTCAGACTGTTACGCACACTGGTGAGATACATAACACCTCCGAGAGATTGAGGAAATGAGAGAGAGAGAGAGAGGCAGAGCTGTATTTCCTGTCAGTAAAGCTGGATTGAATCGAATTAAATTAGAGAAAGTGAAGAAAGAGAGAGAGTGTGAGAAAGAGAAGTGGAGGGAGAGTGATAGATAGAGAGAAAGAGAAAAAGAGATAGGCAGAGAGAGGTGTTAATGTGGACACGAGTAATAGAGGTAGAGAGAGGTGAATACTGTAGCAGAGGTCCTACGATACAGAGAGAACTCACTCCAGGTCGTGTCCACATCAAAGATAAAGGGATTAATAATAGACGAAGGGTTATATGAGGATATGTAACACAGAGGGGAAATATACCCACCCACTGTGTGGTGACTGTCTTGTTCCCTCCCTGTCTAGCCTCTCCTCCAGTCCCAGCTCTCGTCCTGGGGGGACAGAGTCCCTGCTATCTCCCCTGCGGACATGCGCGCTGACGTGTTCACCGCCCGTGCTCCCTCGCGCTCCCAGAGCTTCAGAGACCCCCCTTTGAAAGGTAGAACTGTTCACCATCTTTTTCTGGTACTATGAATAATGGCACCTGAGGCAACATGATTTGACCCTGTTTTTTCTTTCTCTTTCCACTTCTCTCTATTGTTATGTCTGTTTCTCTATCTTTCTCACTCTCTCTGTTATTCTCCTCGTCTCCTTCTCTCTGTCTCTGTCCTCTCTTTCCTTGTCTCATCTCTCTCTCTCTCTCTCTCTCTCTCTCTCTCTCTCTCTCAGACTCTCTAATGAGTGGTATAGAAAGACAACGTCCAGGCTCTCTTTCCTCGGCGATGGGAACTCACAGCCATGCCCCCTCCTTCCCTGCCCTCCCTCGACCCTCAGGTACAGACCACACTGACCTCTTGTCTGATTGGATGTCTTATGAAATATACTTCCTGGTGTCTTCTTCTACCTTCATATCTCTCATTTTCTTCCCCACCTCTGGTCCCTCTTTTTCTTTCTCTTTTTCCTTCTCTCTCTTCACATTTACCTCCTTAGCCAGTAGCACTTTCAAAAACAACTTCACTTTAGGTAAGGCACTAACCTGTACAGTATTTGAAAGTGTGCTGAATGGTTATTCCGAGGAATAGAATCGAAAATAATAGAATAGATTTGGTGGTTGTGCGAGAGAGAGACATGAGAGAGAGAGAGAGAGAGAGAGAGAGAGAGAGAGAGAGAGAGAGAGAGAGAGAGAGAGAGAGAGAGAGAGAGAGAGAGAGAGAGAGAGAGAGAGAGAGAGAGAGAGAGAGAGAGAGAGAGAGAGAGAGAGAGAGAGAGAGAGAGAGAGAGAGAGAGAGAGAGAGAGAGAGGAAAATAACACATTTATAACTATCTTTAGAGAGTAGCCAATGCTCCTTTCAACAGGGGCCCCATGGTATTCCACCATGCTGTGGTGCAGTAGTGTAGTGAGCTATATGGGTCACAGTTCTAATCATGCACATTAACATTCCAAATAAGTATGCTATGAAGAAGTGTATGATAAAGTAGGCTATGATTCAGTCCAAATCCTGCTGGCTGCTAATACATGTAGCATGCTAAACGTTTATGCAAAGCTAGTATTGCCTCAATAAGGAATTCTGAGGTTATATTTGCCATATTGGACTGTTGAGGCTATTGCCTGGTCAGGTCACATGGTCATAAAAACAAATGCATAGGCTGTGTCTGAAATGGCACTCTATTACCTATATAGTTCACTACTTTGCAGGCCCTGCTCAAATGTAGTACACTATAGAGGCAATAGGGTGCCATTTCTGACTCACCCCCAGCCTTCCTTACATCGGCCATCTTTTTGTTGGCTCTCCCAGGTCGTACAGTGGCCTCCTCAGGGGGCTCAGCCCCTTTCAGGGCCTTCCCTAAGTCTCTGAGTGTAGACTTTGGAGGGCTCAGCCAACCGCACAGTCGCAGTGCCCTCAGCGTCGCCCCCCCAGCCCCCGGCCCCAACACACACACGAACCACCAGGACCGCTACGCTGCCCTGTCCCAACTGAACAGTGTCTTCCCTGACACATCACCCGGACCTGGAACTGGAACTGGACCAGGACTTACAGGTAAGGGTACAAGGAGTGAGTGGGGGGGGGGGGGGGGGGGGGGGGGTGCATGTGAGAGAGGGAGAGAGATAAAAGGTTGTTGTCAGCTACATTGCATAACGTTTATTATATAGCAGAATGACTTTGGAAACATGTTCCAGTTTTGATTTAGCAATGCTACTAAATGCTAACATAACGAATGCTAACATAAATGTGCAGGAACAATGCTTTGGGCATGTTTAAACATATATTATTGTTTTATTCCCATGATTCAATACACACTACTTCTCCCCCAGGCAATCATATAGGTATTGTTTTTCTGTGTCATAGTTTAATTTGATTAATATAGCGTTGAACTATAGAGCATTTTTTTTAACACTTTTACACTCAATACAGTTACAGCTTGACGACTCAAGCTCTCAGAGTGGAAACTTTGCATCCTATGTCTAAGTGATTTAAGTACTCTTACCAGCTAATTACACTCGATCTCTTGAATTAAGCTCCAGCTAAGCCCTGTGCTTATGGTCTGTCTATTGTTTTAATGTCTGTTGTTAGCACCCCCCGGTGGACCACGCCAGTATAACACGCTCTTTGGGAAGCGCCTGTCCTCCAGTTCTACTCCTGCCAGGTAATGAATGCAATGTCAAGCAAATACACTTAACGTTCATATTAAGTTAACTGACTATGTGTCAACTCTGTACACGTGCATTGCAAATGCGCCGGTCCCAATACAAAAATATTGTTTTATTTGCTCAGGATATCTGCACGCCCTTGGTTTAGTAATTCATGACAGTCCTACACCAGAGCTGGTGACAACTGCAATAGTAAATTGATTGTTTTAGGTTTTTTGTATGTTCATACATGTAGTAATACAGTAATACAATAATTCATACCCTTTGACTTAATCCACATTTTGTTACAGCCTGAATTTAAAATGGATAAAATATATATGTTTTCTCAACCATCTACACACAATACGCCACAAGCACAAAGTGAAAACCTTTTTTTACAAATTTTTGCAAATGCATTGAAAAGGAAATAGAGAAATATCTAATTTACATAAGTATTCATCACCCCTGAGTCAATAAATGTTTGGCAGCGATTACAGCTGCGAGTCTTTCTAGGTAAGTCTTTAAGAGCTTTGCACACCTGGATTGTACAATATTTGCACATTATTCTTTTTTAAATTCTTCAAGCTCTGTCAAGTTGGTTGTTGATCATTGCTAGACAGCCATTTTCAAGTCTTGCCATAGATTTTCAAGCCTGTTTAAGTCAAAACTGTAACAAACTCTAACTGTTTTAAAGTCACCATTGGCCTCGTGGTGAAATCCCTGAGCAGTTTCCTTCATCTCCAACACCTGAGTTCGGAAGTACTCCTGTATCTTTGTGTTGACTGGGTGTATTGATGCACCATCCGAAGTGTAATTAATAACTTCACCATGCTCAAAGTGATATTCAGTGTCTGCTTCTTTTTCTTTCTTTTTTTACCCATCTACCAATAAGTGCTGTTCTTTGCAAGGCATTGCATAACCTGGAGTACTTATTGACTCAAGACATTTCAGCTTTTCATTTGTAATTCATTTGTAAAAATGTCTAAAAACATCATTCCACTTTGACGTTACGGGGTATTGTGTGCAGGCCAGTGATACAACATCTCAATTTAAATCCATTTTAAATTCAGGCTGTAAAACAGACAACATTTTGAAAAGGTCAAAATGTTGTCTTTTCAAAATGTTGTCTGTTTTACAGCCTGAATTTAAAATGGATTTAAATTGAGATGTTGTATCACTGGCCTGCACACAATACCCCGTAACGTCAAAGTGGAATGATGAATTCTTTCTGAAGGCGCTGTAAATAGTTGGTCCTCCCTCATCCTCACCTTCCTTCCTTCCTCTCTTCTTTTCCTTATTTCTTCAGCTCTCCAGGCATGGATGCCGTGACGGGATCCCAAACATTTGCAAGTAGGCAGTGTTACAAAAATATGAATTTATCACGCGGGTGTATATTTTTCATGAAAGATTTTAAAAGACATGACCAAATCCCTTAACCTCTTTGTCTCTCTCTCTCGTCTCTCTCTCCCCATCTCTCTCTTTCTTTGTCTCTCTCCCTCTTTCTCTCTGTCTCTCTACCTCCATGTCTCAGATTTCCCCAACCCGTTCAGCTCCTGTTCCAGGTCTCAGCAGCAGCAGCCTGCCCTCTCTCCCAGTAACCCCTTCCACAGCTCCACCTCAGGAGGTAAGTTTCCCACAGGGCTAGTGCAATCCAGCATCCTTGGGACGTCTCTACCCTAAACCTTAACCTTAACCCTAACACTAGTCTTAACCATACCCTAACCCTAATCTTAACCATAACCCTTACCTAACCCCAACAATTACCTTAACCTTTTTACATTTCAAATTCAATTGGGTAACGTCAGAGTTGGGACGTCCCAAGGGGAAAAGGTCAAGAATGTTCCAGTAGCAGTTTACATTAAGGTACTCTTTAAAGTGTTAAACTGTATATAAGTAGTTTATAGACAGTGTTCATGAGTTAATACTATAGTTTAGACATCATTAACAAGCAGCTATAATGGAGAATTGGGAATAACGTCTGCTCCATATACAAGGCCCCTGGATTCGTGGTGTATTGGAGGACACAAGATGACACCCCAGTGTTGTGTTTCTTCCAGGTGACTCCAGTGGGTTTGTCACCTCTCCCACCTCAGTGTTTCCTCCGTCTGCCACCTTCCCAGCTCCCACTACCCAGGATGCATTTCCTCACGAGCATGCCAACAAACAGGAAACCAACGGCAAGTAGAAGTCAACAATCGTTCTATTCTATTCTTCTAAGCTCTGCTCTTTCCTATTCTATTCTGCCAACAGAATTGCGAGATTTTTCTCCAACGATCCAGTACAGGACCACACGAAAATAGCACTTGCCTTTTTGCGTTCTGTATATACAAAGTACAGTACATGCTTTGCCAAGAAACACAAAAGTTAGTCAGTGCTGTGGTGTTTGATGGCTGCGCTACCACAGCAGCATGCCATGTCACCCCACAACTAATGATGATTACCAGCATCTTACCTCCCCTGCTTACATAACACCAACTCAGTCCCTAAATATAGAGTCACAACCCAGAAATGTTGAATTAGTGAAATTGCCATGGTCTGTGGGGCGTTGCCCATTCTAGTAATTATATTTCTTTGTTTACACCCCCTTTCATGTTGGGTGCTGGTTGATTTCAATGTGTGTTGAATGGCAATTCCCATGTGGTTCTATATTTGTCAGACTAGTATAGTATTTGATGTATTAGTATTTGGTCTTAATGTATCTCTGGCTTTGGGGGTGTTGTTGTGTTTGTAGGTTTTGCCTCTTTCTCTGCGCCGGACTCTCCGCCCAAAGTTCCTTGTCCAATGTCAGTGAACCCATTCACTGTGAGTACCACACTACAGCAACACAACCACAATGAGCATTGAGTGCACTTCAATAGATTGCGCAGTGTTTGCTGGGGATTTGGATGGGAGCTGCTTAATTATTATGCTAAAGCTTAATTCAACAGGAATGAATGGTTCATTGGTGTTTGAGGGCTTTTCTGGAGCAGTACATTTACAGTAGGAGCTCTCCCTCACCATCTCCTTCGCTCTCTCACTCTCCCTCAACCTCTTTCCCTCCTTCGCTCCCTCCCTCTCTCAGGGGAATGTTTACCCGAGTAGAGGAATGTCGCGAAACCCTTTCATCTGATACCGGCGCCCCTGGCTACAACCGACATGGAGGGGTGGCCTGAAGACCGGTGAACTTGAAGAGCTGCTGCCATTTCAATGCCCCATCAAAGAGAGAGAGAGAGGGGAAACATTCATGCAGGCCCCTCTCCCCTCTACGTGTGTGTGTTCGTGCGCGTGTGGACTATCTGTACTGTAACGTTTATCCATGGAAAGAATGTGAGCATGTGCGTGCCGGTGTGTTTGAGTGTGTGTGTGTGTGTGTGTGTGTGTGTGTGTGTGTGTGTGTGTGTGTGTGTGTGTGTGTGTGTGTGTGTGTGTGTGTGTGTGTGTGTGTGTGTGTGTGTGTGTGTGTGTACCACATACCATATACCAAGGGTGTTTATATGGCAATAGAATCCACCTCAGGGATCTGTGCGTGTCATCACCAAGACATACACACACACTTACACACTTAAGCTGGGTGTACACTACACGATTTTGGCCCCGATTTAGCTGTCCCAGACAAGATTTTGAATTCGGAGACAAAATCCAACGACAAAATGTCGTTACCTACTCGTTTAATGTGAGCGGGTCAGAGATGCACTCTGAGGGCTACCCATCTCGTCTTTGAGCAGTCCCAGACATCCCGATATTTTCAAACGTTTGATTTTGTCGGCACAAAATCTGCAATGCTCTTGAAGTGTGAGATGTGCATCGACAAGTTCTGAGAACGGTGATCAGCAAGAGCCAATGAGAGCTCGCCAGAGAAGAAGCCAGTTAGATGATGACGTTGTTTCACATCACCCAGAATGTGTAGACTCGAGCAGGAGCCATGACTACTACTAGTATGCATTTGTACTTGCCTTTAACCAAAGCCAAAGTGTAAAATTGTTAAACAGCTCTGAAGTTCACAAGCAATGTTATTCCATTCAAAATGTTGGCTAGATATCTCAACTCTGTATGGCAAGCGTGAATGTCTGACTGAAGACGTTTATGAGGCTGCTTTGAGCCACAGCTCGTTCTCGTAACATTAACAATCCAATCACATCATCACGTCAATGTTTTGATGAGACAGCGTGGTGGTACCGAGAATCCTCACGACCAAGTGAAGAATCTTGGCGTGTGTGACACCCATTTGTGCCACGTTGGCAAGACAAAGAACTACAGGAAAGAAGGTTGTTTAATGTGAGAGGCTCAGCGATGTTAGGATTTTAAAAGTCGTGTAGTGTCCACCCGACATTAGCTGTTTCTCCCATGTACTGCTTCTGTGCAACAGCAGCCCCATCAGCACGTCAAATCATCATATTTTGCTTACTTTTTGGATACACCTCTGAAAAGGACATTCAAAAACTCCCCAAAGCTAGCCAGTCCAGTCAGTCAGTGTGTATCAAGTTACAGAATGGAGACATTCCTCTTCAAGGCTTTCAGAGCTGAACAATATAACAAGCGCAAAAAATTATGACAAGCAAGCATTTTTTTCCTTAGTGACGGTTATGCCAGCCTTAACACAACATCCTCTTAATGCATGTAGATTGGAGAACATTCAGACAAGCCTGTCTTTTCCCCCCATGTGCTGTGTGCGTATCAGAGGAGGCTGGTGGGAGGAGCTATAGAAGGACTGGCTCATTGTAATGTCTGGATTGGAATGAATGGAACGGAGTCAAACGTGGTTTCTGTCACAATGAGCCCGTCCTCCTACTGCTCCTCGCACCAGCCTCCTCTGTTTTGTACGTATGTGGAAAACACGTTTGTATTGTTTTATATGTTTGTCGTTTTTTGTAAATCATTTGTGTTTCAGTCTCAGGCTGCATGCGCTGAGAGGGCTGCAAGAGGAGATGCTATTGAATGTAAAAGCTATTTTCAAAACGACAACAGTGTGTTTCATCTCTCCCTGTAATGGACCAAATGTTTCTTGTTCTTTTGGGTGACAACATGGAGGTGAAATTCATTTTCGTTCTTTCTTTCTCTTTTTTTTCAAGAGTTCCATTGAGAAGGTATTTGTAATGAGAAGTGTCCATGTTCTTAAATTCAAATAATATTGGTTGCTTCTTTAAACAGTGTCTAGTTCTTTATTTTGTTGTGTGTGCGTGTCTCTCTCTCAATTTTTCACTTCAATTTGCTTTATTGGCATGACTTAACAATGTACATATTGCCAAAGCTTACTTTAGACATATAAAATATTAACATAATTCATAATAATAATCAATATTGTCAACAGGACAACAGTAACAAAAATAACAAAGAGTAAAAATAACCATACATTTAACAATAACAATAAGCATAGAGGACATGTGCAGATTGATTGGTCTGTCAGACACTGTCCCTCGTTTTATGGCAGGCAGCAATGTAGTGCGCTGCCAACCCACAGCTCTCTGCGTCCTCCCCCAACAGCACGGGTAGCCTATCCTCATCAGAGAGTTCTTTGAAACCTCGAATAAGAGTTTCAAATTTGGGGAAATTACACTCTAATTGATTTATATTTTTTAAATTTGATCAGGAAATGCAGCTCTGTCTCGGGTTCTGCTGAGGTGCAGTGGTTGCACAGCCTTTCCTCTATAGGGAGCCAGGTTTTCCTGTGTCTACCCTTCTCAATGACAAGGCTGTGCTCACTGGGCCTGTACTTTGTCAAGGTTTTTCTAAGGTTTTGATCAGTAACCATGGTCAAATAGTTAGCCACGGTGTACTGCCGATTTAGGGCCAAATAGCACTGCATTTTTCTTTGTGCTTGTGTTTCTCAATAAGTACTGTAGTTTTGTTTTGACTGTGTTGTAATTTGGTTTATTCTGATTGATTGGACGTTCTGGTCCTGAGGCTTCAGTGTGTTAGTAGAACAGGTTTGTGAACTCAGCCCCAGGACCAGCTGGATGAGGGGACTCTTTTCTTTGCTCAGCTCTTGGATTTGCAGGGCTTGGTAATGATATGAGAGGGGGTCACTGTATTTTAGATGTTTCCAAAACTTAATTGCTATTTTTTTAGTTTCTATTAATACTAATTGATTTACTAATTCTGCCCTGCATGAATTGTTTGTAGTTTTCCTCTGGAGATGTAGGATAATCTTAGAGAACTACATGCAGGGTTTCAATGTGGTGTTTGTCCCATTGGGTGAAATCTTGTTTTGCAAGTGGACCCCACACCTCGCTGCCATAAAGTGCAATTGGTTCAATGACACATTCAATAAGTTTTAGCCAAATTTGAATAGATATTTCAATTTGATTTTTTTTTTAAATGGCGTAGAATGTCCTGCGTGCTTTCTCTCTCAGTTCATTCACTGCATCATTAAGGTGTCCAGTTGAGCTTGTTTTTAAACGTAATTCATTGTAGTGTGTGCAGTATTCTATATATTTTGTACCAACTGAGAACTTTGGTTTAACTCCCTGAGATCTGGATCTTCTCTAGAAAATCATACATTTTTATATTTTGGGGGTTTACTGCCAGGGTCCAGGTCTGGCAGTACTGCTCTAACATGTCCAGGCTCTGCTGTAGGCCATGTGCTGTGGGTGACTGTAACGAACGTCATCGGGAGAAGACCAAGGTGCAGCGTGGTAAGTATTCATAATACTTTTAATAAATACAAATACTTGAACAAAAAACAACAAAAACGACAAACGAACAGTTCTGCAAGGTGCAATACACAAAACAGAAAACAACTACCCACAAATACAGGTGGGAACAGGCTACCTAAGTATGGTTCTCAATCAGAGACAACGATTGACAGCTGCCTCTGATTGGGAACCATACCAGGCCAAACACATAGAAATACAACACACAGAACAAAACAGAATTCCCACCCCAACTCACGCCCTGACCAACCAAAATAGAGACATAAAAAGGATCTCTAAGGTCAGGGCGTGACAGTGACAGCAGGTACAGGTCATCTGTGAAGAGCAGGCATTAAACCTCTAAATTGTGGAGCCACTATTTTTCTAGAATAGTGGCCAATTCGTTTATGTAAATATTGAAGAGTGCAGGGCTCAGATTGCAACCCAGGCGAAGGCCCCACTCCTGGTTAAAGAATTAAAGTTATTTTCTTGCCTTTTCTTTTCTCTCTCTCTGTGTGTGAAATGTTTCATTTGTTTCACTAAACGTTTTGTAATATATAACTTGTAACAAACCATTTGGATCATCAAATATTTACCCAAGTAATTCCTTCCTTCTGGCTATCAGTCAATTATGAGTAGACTATTTAAAACTTCCCTTGTGACAACTTTAAATAGGTAATGACATCATTTAACCACCAGGCGGCGTATGTTGCATAGTTTTCAAACCTTGTCCGTTTATTTTTTATTGTATTTAACCTTTATTTAAATAGGGAAGTCAATTAAGAATAAATTCTTATTTACAATGACGGCCTACCAAAAGGCAAAAGACCTCCTGCTGGGACGGAGGCTGGGATTAAAAATAAAAATATATATAACATATAAATATAGGACAAAACACACATCACGACAAGAGAGACATAAGACAACAACATAGCAAGGCAGCAACACATGACAATACAGCATGGTAGAAACACAACATGACAACAACATGGTAGCAAGACAACATGGTAGCAGCACAAAACATGGTACAAACATTATTGGGCAAAGACAACAGCACAAAGGGCAAGAAGGTAGAGACATTGCATAATTCTACATCTACAATGTAATAATGAAAATAAAGATGAATCGCTAGGCTGCTAGTTATAATTATTAACTATGTGTAATTAAAATAATACAATAAACAATCTTCATAAATAATACATTCACATGACTTTGACTGAATCATGTAACTATGCCAATAAACCGAATGTAAAATGTTCCCATTACAGTTCAATCGATCGCACCAACAGCTGTAAAAAGATTCAACTGAAAAGTTCAATCAAGCCAAAGGTGCTCCGAGTTTCCATCATCGGGATGCAATTTCATCAGGGTTGCATTTTTGTTGAGTCTTGAGTGTTGCATTTCTCTGGCAGCACATGATGTGATCTTCAAAATAACTTTGCAAATTCCACAATATTGGCTGAAGAACACATAGACAGTCTTCTAAGAACCAAACGGGAATTAATTGGATTCCAGTTCGCACCCAAACGCAATGCTCTGTCTCTCTCTGTCTCTCTTTCTCTGTATACTCTGACTCTCTCTCCCTCTTAAGTTATCTCACATACTATGGACAAGTGTTGACTGACAGCTTTTCATAGTAGCTCTACGCCTAAGCGAGGGGACAGGAGCGGAGAGGACAGCAGTTACAGCGAAGTAGTCCGTACACTGCTGCAGCTACAGAACATGGATTAAAGCACTCTGCCTATTAGCTAAATAATAGCGATGTGCATTCCGGGTCTTTTCCGTGAGCCGCATCATTTGGCTCCGTTCAGCTAAAAGAGCCGCATAATTTGCCTCCCAAACGGCCCTTCATTGAAAATGCTGGAAAATCAACCGAGAACCATGAAAAAATTAACAAATCTCTAATGTAAAGACAAAAGAGTAAGTTACCATTACCCCATGTGAGATCGTGATATGCAAGTTCAACTACATTTTTACCTAGCCAAATTGTTAGATCGCCTGCGAAACGTTTTTTTTAATGCACTTCAACAATTAGAGTGGACCAGAATGACTTGCTCTCCCCACTATTTATTGTTTCTGCATTCTGAATCATCCATCTTCAGATAATGATTGTGTAACTTAGTTGCAGATAATCGTTTGAAACTCAAAAAGCAGTAGTAATAGTAGTAGTATGCAAATCAGGGAGCCAAATGAACGGCTCTTTCACGAGATGCGATTTGGTTCCCAACGTTTGCCAAAAAGAGCCGTTCATTCGCGAACGACTCATCACTACTACATAGTAGTAGCAGGCGCTTTCGCGCAGTTGCCGAATGTGCTCGTCTGTGTGTTCGTGCAGAAAACTAAAGGAGAGACTGCTGAGTTGAACAAGGTAGTTATTGCAACGAGAAAGGAAGGGAATATTTAGCTAATCTTTTAAAATACTAAACTGGACCAGAGGACCTCTCTCCCTTGCATACAAGTGTTAAAGGGAGGGAGGGGAACGGCACAGAATTATGTTTAAATTACCCTCTACAGTTAACTTGGGAGAGTATTTTTGCTGAGTTGAAAATATTAAGTTTAGGTTCTAGAAAAACAAGATAACTCGAGCGCAATGGAGAGCCAACCACCCGAGCCGCAAATCTACGAGGACGTTCGAAAGAGCGGCTATCTCCGCAAGCAGAAATCCATGCACCGGCGATACTTCGTCCTCCGGACGGCCTCGGAGAGGGGCCCGGCCCGGCTCGAATACTACGAGAGCGAGAAGAAATTCAGAGGAAAGACACCGGTCCCCAAGAAAGCCCTGGTGCTGGAGACGTGTTTCAACATCAATAAGCGGGCTGATGCGAAGAACAAGCACATGATAGTGCTGTACACTCGGGCGGAGAGCTTTGCCATCGCGGCAGAAAACGAGGCGGACCAGGACGAATGGTATCAGGCCATGGTGGAGCTGCAATGCAAAAGTAAGTAAGCAAAACTACAACGAGCTCTGACTGCAACCCGACCTCTATATGGCTGCCTATCGTTATAACGAAGTGGCCATAGTATTACATCTGAACGTGGCGATGTAGCCCACTGCAGCAATTTGCTCAAATGCAGCTTATAAAAACGACACGTGCTCGTTTAATATACCACGGCTGTCATTGTTATTAGGCTATTTGTTATTAGGTTATTGTTATTAGGCATTTAAATGTTTAAAAAAATATGATTATTGTTATTAGGCTATTTTTAGGACATCCAGAAATGTGCATAACGGGAGTAACTTAACATTGCTCGTCAGCAGCGAGGAACGTCCCACTGCTCACTACCAGCGATGTTTTAAAAATGTCGGCACACGATTTTAGCGTAATAGTTTGAGGCATGCTCTTTGCATTTTAAAGAAAAGTGATGTCAAAATATATCCATATTGCAGTGTGTGGTAGGTTACTGTACTGTTTTGCTGCCTATGGACCATCATTTAAATATTATGTAAAATTACAGTGCATACTTCTTTGCATAATAATTATATTTAGCCAAGGTCCCCCAGAAACTGCAAATCTTATGTTCCAAGTTACCGTGTGTGCTTATCCTTGCCAACACCCAGAGAACGTTAAACGTTATCATACTTTTTCCCCCACACCCATATAGATAGTCTACTTGCTCCAAAAGTTCACATATGCACCAAATGCTTGTGGTTTGTACAGGGTTTAGAGAAGGGAAAAACAAGTAGTTTCATTAAAACGTTGCCTGTATCAAGAGTAGGCTATATTGGAGACAATGTTCTACAGCCAACCTTCCTCCTGCTTCTTCCATTCCCGAGTCAACCCTGGCCATTGCGCAAACGCATCCAGATTTTTGTTATGAGCCTGATTCTCTGTTTACTTAGTATGTACGGAAAAAGTATGAACAAAGTATGAACACTCCCTACAGTAAGTCGCCAGAGCGTATGTTAAATTACTAAAATGTAATTATAAACTGGGTGATTTTAGCCCTGAATGCTGATTGGCTGACAGCCGTGGTGTATCAGACGGGTATGACAAAATATTTATTTTTACTGCTCTAGTTACACTTGTAACCAGTTTATAATAGCAATAAGGCACCAATGGGATTTGTGGTATATGGCCAATATACCACGGCTAAGGGTTGTATCCAGGCACTCCACGTTGTGTCGTACTTCAGAACAGCCCTTATGTGGTATATTGGCCATATACCACACCCCATCGTTCCTTATTGCTTAAATGTATGTTTTTATTTTCTGCTGACATGACAATATTTGCCAAGACAAGACATCACAGTAGAGGATACATGCAAAACCAACAGCATGAACAAGTTTATACAAGATCTATATTGTTGGATACCTGTGTAATGTGCACAAGTATCAATGGGCATACTCATCTTCCATTCAGAGTTTTTTTGTATTATTTATTCATATTTGCAATTATGCACATACAGTAACAAAAAGCATCGATTTTCAATTTATACACGCTTTCAAATCCCTCCTGATATCAGCAGTTGAGCAAACCTTTTGTGCAAACAAAACTATCAAGCCAGTGGCTGGCTGTGGCTGCAATCACCAGTTTTTTCTGCAGTCTCATCATGGGAAAGAAAGCTCATAGACCAGTGACTGGGGTGGGGAGGACACATGATGCAATCTTGACAAACGAAGGTTTGGGTTCAAGGTACTTACAGCTGACCTGCTGGCCTACGTTATGTAAAAGAGATGATTACAATGAGGGGGAAAAGTAGGTGCCGCCGCAACAAATAAGAGAGAAAAGCAGAAGCCTCTTACTGTGTTGAACATGTCCTAAACATTCTCCACAGGTAACAATGATCAAGAGGTTGACTTAGAATTGGACCTCTTTTGACTTGGTTAACCTGTGCCTTAAAGTAACGGTACAGTGTTTCTATGAAATATGGCCTATAATTACTTACAATATGAATGAAATAGTTTCCCTTCCAAAATAATTGTCATTAAGTATGTTAAAAAGCAGCTTTTCTGTGTTGGAAGGGTGTGTGGGTACCCCAACAACAGAATGGTGTGGGCATATACCAGTCATTAAAATTATTCATGCGAGTAGACCGTTGATTGGCCAGCTCATCCTACTCTAGAATGGTGATTGGCCAGCTCATCTCCCCTCAGGAGTATGATATCCTACTCGATTAGAAAATAGCGAGCATTTTTTAAACGGTCTGTTGGAGATACAAGTTTGGGGTGGGGTTTTTGAAGTGTTTTTTCCCCTCAAATGTATTCTTTGGCCACAGATAGTAGCGTAGGACAACATTATTTAGATAAGTCAACAACATTATTTGGGTATAAGTCAACAACATTATTTGGGTATAAGTCAACAACATTATTTGGATATGAGTTAACAGAATATGAACTTTTAAAATGAGATTTTCACTGTACAGTTACTTTAACTAATGTCTTAGGCCTATGACCTGTGCAAAGGGGTCCAGGCTGTCTCTGGCTTTAGTTGGCCCTATGTACAGATCTAGGATCGGTTTTCCCTATTCCAGTCCTAACTGTAACCAATTGGGCACAAAAAACAGCAACAATATGTTATGCATGTGTTTACATTTACATTTTAGTAATTTAGCAGACACTCTTATCCAGAGCAATTAGGGTTACGTGCCTTGATCAAGGGCACACCGGCATATTTTTCACCTAGTCAGCTCATGGATTCGAACCAGCAACCTTTCAGTTACTGGCCAACACTCTTAAACGCTAGGCTATCTGCCGTGCATATGTTATATGCAATAGGTTACATACAGTGCCTTCAGAATGTATTCACCCCCTGGACTTTTTCCACATTTTGTTGTGTTAGACCCTGAATTTTAAATGGATTACATTTAGATTGTTCTTCACTGGCCTACACACAACACCCCGTAATGTTAAAGTGGAATTATGAGTTTAGAATGTTTTACAAATTAATAAAAAATGAAAAGCTGAAATGTCTTGAGTCAGTAAGTATTCAATCCCTTTGTCATGGCAAGCCTAAATACATTCAGGAGTAAAAATGTGCTGAACAAGTCACATAATAAGTTGCATGTACTCACTCTGTGTACAATAATAGTTTAACATGAAAAACTACCTCATCTCTGTGCCCCACATATAGTGCATTCAGAAAGTATTCAGACCCCTTGACTTTTTCCACATTTTGTTACATTACAGCCTTATTCTAAAATGGATTAAATCGTTTTTCCCCTCATCAATCTACACACAATACCCTATAATGATAAAGCAAAAACAGGTTTAAAACGGAAATATCACATTTACATAAGTATTCAGACCCTTTACTCAGTACTTTGTTGAAGCACCTTTGGCAGCGATTACAGCCTTGAGTCTTCTTGGGTATGACGTTACAAGCTTGGCACACCTGTATTTGGGGAGTTTCTCCCATTCTTCTCTGCAGATCCTTTCAAGCTCTGTCAGGTTGGATGGGGAGTGTCGCAGCACCGCTATTTTTAGGTCTCTCCAGAGATGTTCAAACGGGGCTCTGGCTGGGCCACTCAAGGACATTCAGAGGCTTGTCCCGAAGCCATTCCTGCGTTGTCTTGGCTGTGTGCTTAGAGTCGTTGTCTTGTTGGAAGGTGAACATTCGCCCCAGTTTGTGGTCCTGAGTGCTCTGGAGCAGGTTTTCATTAAGGATCTCTGTACTTTACTCCGTTCATCTTTCTCTCGATTCTGACTAGTCTCCCAGTCCCTGCCGCTGATAAACATCCCCACAGCATGATGCTGCCACCACCATGCTTCACCTTAGGGATGGTGACAGATTTCCTCCAGACGTGACGCTTGGCATTCAGGCCAAAGTCTTCAATCTTGGTTTCATCAGACCAGAGAATCTTGTTTCTCATGGTCTGAAAGTCTTTTAGGTGCCTTTTGGTGAACTCCAAGCAGACTGTCATGTGCCTTTTACTGAGGACTGGCTTCTGTCTGTACACTCTACCATAAAGACCTGATTGGTGGAGTGCTGCAGAGATGGTTCTCCTTCTGGAAGGTTCTTCCATCTCCACAGAGGAACTCTGGAGCTCTGTCAGAGTGACCATTGGGTTCTTGGTCACCTCCATGACCAAGGCCTTTCTCCCCCGATTGCTCAGTTTGGCCGAGTGGCCAGTTCTAGGAAGAGTCTTGGTGGTTCCAAACTTCTTCCATTTAAGAATGATGGAGGCCACTGTGTTCTTGGGGACCTTCAATGCGGCAAAACATTTTTGGAATTATTCCCCAGATCTGTGCCTCGACACAATCCTGTCTCGGAGCTCTACGGACAATTAGTTTGACCTCATGGCTTGATTTTTTCTCTGACATGCTCTGTCAACTGTGTGACCTTATATAGACAGGTGAATGCCTTTCCAAATCATGTCCAATCAATTGAATTTACCACATGTTGACTCCAATCAAGTTGTAGAAACATCTCAGGGATGATCAATGGAAACAGGATGCACCGGAGCTCAAGTCCGAGTCTCATAGCAAAGGGTCTGAGTACTTACAGTTGAAGTTGGAAATTTACATACACCTTAGCCAAATACATTTAAACTCAGTTTTTCACAATTCCTGACATTTAATCCAAGTAAAAATTCCCTGTCTTAGGTCAGTTAGTGTCACCACTTTATTTTAAGAATGTGAAATGTCAGAATAATAGTAGAGAGAATGATTTATTTCAGCTTTTAGTTCTTTCATCACATTCCCAGTGGGTCAGAAGTTTACATACACTCAATTAACATTTGGTAGCATTGCCTTTAAATTGTTTAACTCGGGTCAAACGTGTCGGGTAGCCTTCCACAAGCTTCCCACAATAAGTTGGGTGAATTTTGGCCCATTCCTCCTGACAGAGCTGGTGTAACTGAGTCAGGTTTGTAGGCCTCCTTGCTCGCACACGCTTTTTCAGTTCTGCCCACACATTTTCTATAGGATTGAGGTCAGGGCTTTGTGATGGCTCTGTTGTCCTTATGCCATTTTGCCACAACTTTGTTGTGGCATGCTTGGGTCATTGTCCATTTGGAAGACCAATTTGCGACCAAGCTTTAACTTCCTGACTGATGTTTTGAGATGTTGCTTCAATATATCCACATAATTTTCCTGCCTCATGTTGCCATCTATTTTGTGAAGTGCACCAGTCCCTCCTGCAGCAAAGCACCCCCACAACATGATGCTGCCACCCCCGTGCTTCACGGTTGGGATGGTGTTCTTCGGCTTGCAAGCCTCCCCCTTTTTCCTCAAAACATAATGATGGTCATTATGGCCAAACAGTTCTATTTTTCATCAGACCAGAGGACATTTCTCCAAAAAGTACGATCTTTGTCCCCATGTGCAGTTGCAAACCGTAGTCTGTCTTTTTTATGTCCGTTTTGGAGCAGTGGCTTCTTCCTTGCTGAGTGACCTTTCAGGTTATGTCAATATAGGACTCGTTTTACTGTGGATATAGATACTTTTGTATCTGTTTCCTCCAGCATCTTCACAAGGTCCTTTGCTGTTGTTCTGGGATTGATTTGCACTTTTCGCACCAAAGTGACTTGCCAAAACTATAGTTTGTTAACAAGAAATTTGTGGAGTGTTTGAAAAACGGGTTTTAATGACTCCAACCTAAGTGTATGTAAACTTCCCACTTCCACTGTATATAAATAAAGTATTTCTGTTTTTTAGGTTTAATACATTTACAAACATTTCTATAAACCTGTTTTTGCTTTGTCGTTATGGGGTATTGTGGGTAGATTGATGAGTTTAAAATAAGGCTGTAACGTAACAACATGTGGGAAAAATCAAGGGGTCTGAATACTTTCCAAATGCACTGTACAATTACCTGTAAGGTCAGTCAATCAAGCAGTGAATTTCAAACACAGATTCAACCACAAAGACCAGGGAGGTTTTCCAATGCCTCGCAAAGAAGGGCACCTATTGGTAGATGGGTAAAAAAAAGCAGACACTGAATATCCCTATGATCATGATGAAGTTATTAATTACACTTTGGATGGTGTAACGATACACCCAGTCACTACAAAGATACAGGCGTCCTTCCTAACTCAGTTGCCGGAGAGGAAGGAAACCTCAGGGATTTCACCATGAGGCCAATTTTGACATAAAAACAGTTAGAGAGTTTAATGGCTGTGATAGGAGGAAACTGAGGATGGATCAACAACATTGTAGTTACTCCACAATACTAACCTAATTGACAGAGTGAAAAGGAAGCCTGTACAGAATATAAATATTCTAAAACATGCATCCTGTTTGTAACAAGGCAGTAAAGTAATACTGCGAAAAAGGGGCAAAGCAAATAAATACTGAATACAAAGTTTATGTTTGAGGCAAATCCAATACAACACATTACTTAGTACAACTCTCCATATTTTCAAGCATAGTGGTGGCTGCATAATGTTATGGGTGTGCTTGTAATCGTTAAGTACTGGGAAGATTTTTAGAATTTTTCTTCCACTTGACATCACAGAGTATTTTGTGTAGATCGTTGACAATTTTTTATTTATTTTTTATCCCACTTTGTAACAGAACAAAATGTGGAAAAAGTCAAGGGGTGTGAATACTTTCTGAAAGCACTGTAGACCTCACTGATCCTGGATCTATGTCAACAGTTTATCCCCCACACACAGCACTACGCATGGAAGAGACAGAAGGAAACTGCAACAGCGGAGCACCCTCAGAGACCCCAGAGTGGGTATGGGATGTGGTTGTCAGATTAGGGAGACCGGGAGCAGGGAGGGAGAAGAGAGGGAGGACAGGGGGTGTTTCTCACTCTCTCTAGTTGTCAGCCAATAAACAATCGGCAGAGCAAACCAAATAAACGACCCTGTCGACTCTTCGTCTGGTCAAACATTTTGACATCTGTCTTTTGGCATATCTTGTGTCAATTGTGTCACTGAATTCTCTGTTATTGAATGACAGCTTAACTCAACATTGCTCAGAGTGCTGGCACCCTCTCCTCCTGTTTGTTTAGGGTTGTGTTATAAGCGTAAATCTATTTTCTCTGACTGGTCTAAAGTTTAGACATTTCTCAGTCAACCCCAGCGCCAGCCAGCTACATCAATCTACACCCATACGGCTCATATTGCATATAGGGTCTAGCTCATGTGGTTTCAACATTTTCCATCTCTTTCATGCAGACGTTTGACAAAATAATTGTTGAGGTGAATGAGGCCAACTTGTGTGCACACCCACTCACACACAACCCTTGGCATTCCAACCCATATAGAATAAACGGGTATGTTATACAGTGCTTAGAAGAGTCGACAACAAGCTCCTCCCATTTTAAATGATGCCATTGGGAAAATGGGCGGAGTCTCTGTGTCAGTGACCATCCAGTCTTCGGGGTTTCCGTCCAGTAAGCTGAAAGTGTATGGGGGTAACGTGAACCCCCACTTGTACAGTTGGGAGAGCAAAAGGATTCACACCCACCCAGATACCTTTTCAGTCGAGCAAATACTGTGCCGCTGCCACTTTCAAGTCATGTCAGTCTCCTTGATCCTATAGGTGTGGAGCAGTGCTTTGTGACATGCTATGGCTTGAACTGAGGTTTTGAGCCAAAGCTGACACATTGAGAGGTAGCTACAGTATTATGTTACAGCTCTACATTATTATTGGCAGTGTATATGGGAACAGGGGCTACAAAGGAGAGAAATGCATTCTCTCTCTCTCCACACACTGTAACGATGTTCGTCTGAGGAAGAAGGAGTAGACCAAAGCGCAGCGTGGTACGTGTTCATGATGTTTTTAATATAGCCTGAACACTGAAACAAAAAACTAAAGTAGAACAAAACGCAACAGTAGTGTCAGGCACTCACACAAAACAGAAAACAACTACCCACAACACACAGGTGGAAAAAGGCTACCTAAGTATGGATCTCAATCAGAGACAACGATAGACAGCTGCCTCTGATTGAGAACCACACACGGCCAAACACAAAGAAATAGAAAGCATAGAAAAATGAACATAGAATGCAAGACATAGAATGCCCATCCCAATTCACGCCCTGACCAAACCAAAATAGAGACATAAAAAGGATCTCTAAGGTCAGGGCGTGACACACACGCACATACACACACACACACGGCATATGTTTTACTATCCTTGTGGGGACTTAAAATGAACCCCTAACCTTAACCCCTAACCCTAATTGTAACCCTAACCCTTACTCATAAGCTTAAAATATCCTTTGTCCCACGAGGGCTAATTTTCTTTGTTTAACTATCCTTGTGGGGACGTTGGGGGATTTCCTGTACCCATGAGGAGCCCCCCCCCCCACACACACACAGAAAAGCCTAACAGACAGCACAGCAGTTAGTCTGCACCCGCTGCCCACTTTCAATAACTGCCCCAGTCTCAGACTCTCTCCGTGCTGCGTTCTGGGAAACTCACCTGGAGCAACCAGGGACCGCCTTCATGTCAATATCTCGCAGGCAATCTCCCTCCCTCCGCTAACCCGTAACTTTCACAAATACAGTCCAGCTGCCATGCAGAGACCGAGAGAGATATTGAGATCTTTATTTGTTCAGCTGGGTCCAAGGAGGCCATATGGCCTGTAAATACAGTATCAAGCTGTAAGAGAAGGTTATTTACCAAACTATTTATATTCACTGGAGTGTATCAAGGCTGAAGTAGGGTATTAGAAGTATGGAGCATCATCGTTTGCCAGGCAAATAAAGTGCTCTGGCTCACAAGCCACCTCAAGAACGGTTGTTGGACCTAGTAAACAACGAAGCAGTGTAAACTGGAGATGAGAGATGAGATACACAGTACTGTTAAGCCAGGCGGCAGGCAGGGCCACTGTGCACACTCTCGCTAACACACACACACACACACACACACACATACACACACACACACACACACACACACACACACACACACACACACACACACACACACACACACACACACACACACACACACACTAGGAGGTAAACCGCTCATTAAACTATAGTGTCAAACACAACCAGCAAGCCACAACCCAGAACAAAGGTCCTTCCAGGTCTGTCTCGATGATAAACAGCTACTAAGCTCTGATCTACAGTGAGTTGTCCCTTTTGGCCTCACATAAACCACAGATATATTCACTGGTGTATGATCCACTAACCCCATATTAGCTCTGATCTACAGTCAGTGTTTCCTTTTCACTTCATATAAAATACATGATGACTGTTATCTGATACTCTGACTCTACATCAGTGCAAGCCAAGACACCACTTCACCCATGTGGATACACTTGTCTCAAGGCATGGCTTTAGTGTAGTATTTATACCCAGCCCTTGTCAGTCAGTCTCCCAGTCATCCAGGCAGGCGGTATGACCTGGATCTCACCGGTGGCCGCCTCGGCCGGGGGAGGCGATTAAACGTTGAACCCAGTTAAACTGCTGCTCATCTCCCTAATTAGACCGTAATTGTTGTCTCCGAGTCGGGCCGACTCAGCGCTGCCTGACGGGGACAACAGGACTGTGGGTGTGAACCGGAGCTAGCTTAGCCTAGAGCTATTTTGACCACTAAGACCCAGGGGCTGTGTCCCAAATGGCACCCTATTTCCTATGTAGTGCACTACTTTTGACCAGAGCCCTGGTCAAAAGTAATGCACTACATAGGAAATAGGGCACCATTTGGGATGCTGCCTGAGTAAGCACTGTGAGCTGGACCCTCCCTCCTCCTTCTCACGTTAGCCACAGGGCCACGGGGTCATTTCCTATGCAGAAAATAGTTTACACCCATTAACACCCTGTAATTTCATTCAACATGTCGGGCTAGCCTGTGTTTTGCTGGGCAGGTAGATCCCCTGTTGCGCAATAGACCCATGTTCACTCTCAACAGTCAGCTACTGTAAAAGGTCAGCCCGAAGGGTCAGCTCGACATTTAGGCTTGAGAGTGATCAATTTAAATCACCTATATGTGCTTCATATGCATGTTATATGTGCAACAAGCGCGATTTATCCCAAGGATAGTCGGTAAGTGTCCCATAATTTGATTGACATGAAGGAAAGGCTGAGAGAGGAACACAATCGATCACGTCGATGAGTGTCCATATGGCGCGATGCAGCTGTGAGCAGAGGACGCTTATGCAGGTATAGAAACCTTTTTATGGTGATATTGATCTGCTGGTTGATAGTACATGATATAGGCTAACCACCAGCTCACCGCACTGTGGTGCCTGACCAGGTCAATGGGTTCATCTCAGTGGTGAATGAATTTGACTTCTGCAGCTGCGCTGACATGAAGAAAACTGGACAGGTTCCAGTATATTCCATGGGTAGGCCTCCTCTGCTATATTACTTTGGCTTATCTTGTACTTTTGGCTGATTGATGAAGAATAGGAGACGAGAATTGACAGCCTCTTCTGGTATGCACCTGGTGTGTCCTCCTCCAGCGCAGTCTTTTTTCGTCAGTGGTTCTGTGACCACACAAAAGCCTTGACGTGGCGCTCTTTAATGATGGCTGCCAGGCTGACGGGGTTGCTGTGAAGACCGACCAGCACGCTAGCTAATCTTCACTTTCATGTGGTGCTTTAGCGATGACAAATCTGGATGCCTCGCTGATAATTGTGTGCGTGTGTGTGTGTGTCTTCATAACACATACCATATGTGCGAACTGAGCCTTAGGGAGGTGGTGGTGTTGTGTACGTGTTGTGTTTCTTCCTCCGGGGGCCAGGAGAGAGGGGGATGGATAATGAGGGAGTGGGAACGAGAGAGAGTGAGGGAAGGAGAGGTGGGGGGTTAGAGGAGACAGACTGGGACACTCGGCAGTAAGGGAGATCCTTTTGGGGGGATCCACGGTTTTATTGACCCACACACACACACACACACACACACACACACACACACACACACACACACACACACACACACACACACACACACACTGGACACAGCTGTCCTGTGTCTCTCCACACTGGTAACTCAGGGTGATGGCGAGAGATGAGGGGGAGAGATAGCCGAGCAGGCGAGATGGGAAATAAAGGGACTTCAGGCCTCGGATGTCCAGCTCGTTGGCTTCTTTGGTGACGTATTTGAGAGCGTTGTGGCATGCTAGGGCACTGGGGTCAGCAGCATGAAACAAGGCCTAGTGGGAAAAGGATCTTTCCATGCCAGCTCTAGCGTTCAGTGATTTACTGAGTGCATTAGCGAAACTAAGAGAGATACCGTTTTTGCGCCTAGCACTCACAGATATCGATCCCCTCCATGAATCTGATGAGATTGGAATGTAAAAATCCACAAAAAAGTTGAAAGGGCGCCCCACGGTTTGGGAACCACTGCCCTACTTCATAAAATGATCATACGTACAGTAGGCTACTTCACACCAAAAAAATAGGTTCTAAATGTAACCTAAAGATACTTTTTTGGTCAAATAAAAGTTGAGAAACTAAACCCTCAACTTCACTACAGCGCCTGACAAATAAAATAGACTATACATTATGCAACACTACTGAATCCTACCATACCTCACACATGCAGGCTACCTGACCACTGAGGGCTACTCCAAGGCACCATGTCCATACTGAGCCTATATGTCAGAGTTGAGGGCATTTCCATGGAAAAGGATCCATGAGCACCAACATGTGAAGTTTATAGGAGCGTATCAAGTTGGGCGTCAAATGAAATCTAAGCGTCTATCTTTTTTAGAAACTGGAATAAGCAAAGGCTTTGATTTCTTGTCAAACAGATGGAGAACGGGTCTTACGAAACATCGAGCCGAAAAAGTCTTTAGAGGTATTAGAATTACATCGAAACCCAATAATGTAAAACTAAAGACTTCTGGCAACTAATATCAACACCTGTATTTAGTTTAGGAAATATATTTTTTCCTTCTGTAAGTTTAAAGGGACACTTCAGGATTTTGGAAATTCAGCCCTTTATCTGCTTCCCCAGAGCCAGATGAACTTGTGGATAAAAATCGTATGTCTCTGCGTGCAGTTTGATGGAAGTCGCTAACTAGCATTAGCGCATTTGCTAACTAGTGTTAGCACAAAGACTGGAAGTCTATGGTAACTGCTAGCATGCTAGTAGATACCATAGCCTTCCAGACAATGGCCTAACACTAGGTAAGTGCATTGGCTCACGAAATTATCTCTTAACTTCCTTCATACTGGATCCATTGCCAAAATCCCGAAGTATACCTTTATGAAACATTGCCTTGTGCCTTGAAATTCAGTAACCAAAAACCCCACAGATCATTAAATATTTTCAAATTTCGCTCCCTCTTGAGGAGGGAGGATAATGAAAGTTCACAGAAGTAATGAGTAAAGGTAGACCTATCAATTAGTTATAGTGCTTTTATGTTAATTAACTATTAAGTGATAAAAGTGAAATTCTGTTACCTATTATTCCCGAAATTCTATTAATTATTTGGTAACGGAATTTCTGCAATTTAATTGGCTACGAGGAGAAATTGTAGTAGTCACAAACCACAGTTGGGTCACCTGCTACAGTCCTTCCTTCCACTGGCATACTGTTATGTTCAGCTCATTACAGTTTTCTTTCTCTTTCTGTGGTCATTCCGCCCTGGCCTTGATTTCAATGTCCACAAATGCCGTTTTTTGGTCCAGTCCCGACAAGCCTTGATTTCAACATCTACAGACCTTTGGACCGGCTTTCATTTGGACCAAACATAGACAACCTTGACTGGTTCAGATTTGGTCCGGTCTGGACCAAATCTTAACCAATCATGGATGTCTATGTTTCACAAGTTTGGACAGCACAGTACAGTACATTACAGTAAAGTAGAGCACAGTACAGAAAAGTAGAGTAGATTATAGCTCAGTACAGTAAAGAAAAGTAGAGTTTAGGTCAGTACAGTACTAAAGTAGAACAAAGTGTAATAGAGTTCACTACAGTACACAGTAGACCACACGAGTTGAGTCCACTATAATGTACTGTACTGAACTATACTGTACTATACTCTACTTGACTATACTGTACTGAACTATGCTGTACTGTACTGAACTGTATTGTATTGAACTGTACTGCACTGCACTGAACTATACTCTAATTGACTGTACTGAACTATGCTGTACTGAACTGTACTGCACTGACCTGTACTGCACTGAACTATACTGCACTGAACTATACTCTACTTGACTGTGCTGAACTATGCTGTATTGAACTGCACTGAACTGTACTGCACTGAACTGTACTGCACTGAATTATACTCTACTTGACTGTGCTGAACTGAACTATACTGTACCGATCTGTACTGCACTGAACTATACTCTACTTGACTATACTGTACTGAACTATACTGTACTGAACTATACTCTACTTGAATATACTGTACTGAACTATACTGTACTGAACTATACTATACTGATCTGTACTGCACTGCACTATACTCTACCTGACTATACTATACTGAACTATACTCTACTTGAATATACTGTACTGCACTGAACTATACTCTACTTGACTATACTATACTGAACTGTACTGAACTATACTCTGCTTGAATATACTGTGTTGAACATTACTGTACTGAACTATACGGTACTGAACTATACGGTACTGAACTATACTGTACTGTACTCTAATGTGCTTTACTTTGATGTCCAAACTTGTGAAACATAGACATCTATGATTGGTTCAGATTTGGTCCGATCCAACCAAATGTGGTCTTGTTTGGTGGCAGGGCTCAATAATAGTCAGTGTGTACAATAATACCCAAATATGCAAAGGATATTGCATATTTCTACCTTTGTGAAACCTATTTAGGATGCATCACCATGAAGACAATAACATTCATATCTATGAGTCTACATTTTTGTGTAGATCAGGGACCCATGCTGAAATTCCGTTACCACAGTTCTGTTACCGGTTGTAAATCCACTTCACTTACTGTGTGCGGTGTCATGTCATAGCTGACACCCCATTCTTTCTGCAGAGATCTTTGAATCTTAATTCTGAGTCGATATTTAAGAGTTTTTGGGAAACGTGGTCACATAAAAAACTGAGCGAGATTTTACCAAATTTCTGTCACCAAACTTTGCATCTGCACTGTTCTTCCAGTAAATGTGTTTTTGTAAAATGTTCAGTGAAATTGTTAACAGTAGTCCTTGTGCATAGAGTTGTACTGTTTGTTAAACTTTGAAATCAATGTTTTTTGTTTGGCATACATTTTAATTCCGTTACATGTGGAATTGCCCTTGATCTACATTGAACAGGGTCGCCTAGTCAGTGTGTGATAACAGCTAACACTATGTCACACTCGTCGCTAATGGAAAGGGCTTGTCAATATCCCAGCAGCCAGCGAACATGCACACGCACACATAAACAGTTGTCGGAAGTTTACATACACTTAGGTTGGAGTCATTGAAACTCGTTTTTCAACCAATCCACAAATGTCTTGTTAACAAACTATAGTTTTGGCAAGTCGGTTAGGACATCTACTGTGTGCATGACACAAGTAATTCTTCCAACAATTGTTTACAGACAGATTATTTCACTTATAATTCACTCTATCACAATTCCAGTGGGTCAGAAGTTTACATACACTAAGTTGACTGTGCCTTTAAACAGCTTGGAAAATTCCAGAAAATAATATCATAGCTTTAGAAGCTTCTGATAGGCTAATTGACATAATTTGAGTCAATTAGAGGTGTACCTGTGGATGTATTTCAAGGACTACCTTCAAACTCATTGCCTCTTTGCTTGACATCATGGGAAAATCAAAAGAAATCAGCCAAGACCTCAGCAAAAAAATTGTGGACCTCCACAAGTCTGGTTCATCCTTGGGAGCAATTTCCAAACGCCTGAAGGTACCATGTTCATCTGTAAAAACAATAGTACGCAAGTATAAACACCATTGGATCACGCAGCCGTCATACCGTACTTTGGTATGAAAAGTGCAAATCAATCCCAGAACAACAGCAAAGGACCTTGTGAAGATGCTGGAGGAAACAGGTACAAAAGTATTTATATCCACAGTAAAACGAGTCCTATATCGACATAACCTGAAAGGCCGCTCAGCAAAGATGAAGCCACTGCTCCAAAACCGCCATAAAAAATCCAGACAACGGTTTGCAACTGCACATGGGAACAAAGATCGTACTTTTTGGAGAAATGTCCTATGGTTTGATGGAACAAAAATAGAACTGTTTGGCCATAATGACCATCGTTATGTTTGGCGATAAAGGGGGAGGCTTGCAAGCCGAAGAACAACATCCCAACCGTGAAGCACGGGGGTGGCAGCATCATTTTGTGGGGGGGCTTTGCTGCAGGAGGGACTGGTGCACTTCACAAAATAGATGGTAGCATGAGGGAGGAACATTATGTGGATATATTGAAGCAACATCTCAAGACATCAGTTAGGAAGTTAAAGCTTGGTCGCAAATGAGTCTTCCAAATGGACAATGACCCCAAGCATACTTCCAAAGTTGTGGCAAAATCGCTTAAGGACAACAAAGTCAAGGTATTGGAGTGGCCATCACAAAACCCTGACCTCAATCCTATAGACAATTTGTGGGCAGAACTGAAAAAGCGTGTTTGAGCAAGGAGGCCTACAAACCTGACTCAGTTACACCAGCTCTGTCAGGAGGAATGGGCCAAAATTCACTCAACTTATTGTGGGAAGGTTATGGAAGACTACCGTAAACGTTTGACCCAAATTAAACAATTTAAAGGCAATGCTACCAAATACTAATTGAGTGTATGTAAACTTCTGACCCACTGGGAATGTGACTGAACTGGGAATGTAAAAGCTGAAATAAATCATTCTCTCTACTATTATTCTGACATTTCACAATCTTAAAATAAAGTGGTTATCCTAACTGAACTAAAACAGGGAATGTTTTCTTGGATTAAATGTCAGGAATTGTGAAAAACTGAGTTTAAATGTATTTGGCTAAGGTGTATGTAAACTTCCGACTTCAACTGTACACACACACACACACACACACACACACACACACACACACACACACACACACACACACACACACACACACACACACACACACACACACACACACACACACACACACACACACACACACACACACACACGGCTAGCAGCCTCACAGGTTCATGTGCAAAGGACAAACAGCTGTTACGATCCCCAATAAAGGCTGACCTGGATCAGGCGGAAGCAGGGGGAATACCGTAGTGCCTTGGCGCCAACAAGTCATAATCACACCTTAAATCATATAATGGCCGGTGGAGAGATGCCCAGCAAGACATATTAGTCTACAGTATATGCTTATACTCGTCTTGAGGGGGGAGAGAAGGGTGCAGTATGTTTGAATAGTGCAGTGTGCAGTGTGTAGTGTGTGTGTTCTGGACTTCTGGAGCCATAAGTGAAGCTGAACGTTGTGATAAGGTTGCAGTTAGGTTATAATACATTACCTATCTTGTATGAATAGAGTAGTGTGTCAGAGTGTGTTCAAACTGCAGTTGGTTACATCCATTCATCACATGTTGAACTGAGTGTTTCAGTAAGGTTGTCGCAAGGTTGAAATACAGTAACGATGGGCTACATGAATAGAGTAGAAAGTGTTCTACTCATCCTGCAGTTGGCTGTAGCCACAGACTAGCCACGTGGAAAAGCCATCTGAAGCTGAATGTTGCGATAAGGTTGCCTCACAGTTGTCTTGCTAACAGGAACCGTCTACTGTTCACCCAGAGAGGTGGTCCATGTAGCCCAGGAGCACAGTGTCACTTTGACTCCGTCTTCGCCGTGCTGTAGTCTTATGAATCATCAAGACCGCTGCTAAGGGCTTCGGAAATGACCGCTGTGTGTGCGTGAGGGCTAAGCGCGTTTGCAGTGTTATGTATCCCTCCACCCCCGTCCGTCCGTCTGTCCCTCTGTCCTTGTGCTGGACCTGACTGACCTGACTGTCACCCAAATGGGTTTTCATTGCGTGAGCTAAAACCCTCGCTCTTTCTCCACCGCTGGCTCTGTTAGTAACACTCTGCCAGGGAGAGGTCCCGTAGGGGATAGCCAGTCACATCTAGAATTCACACACTTCTGTACACCTCCTACTCCTGTAACGTTTGAAAGAGGTTGTTACGATGGCGGGTTGGGTAGCTTAGATGGATATTATGGCCACTTTAAGGTGACGATAAGTGCGGCTGTGTAACCATGTACGCAGAGAGTCGGGAAGCAAGTTCAGGGAGCGAATACTTTAAAATAAATAAATGAGCAAAACAAGAAACGCAAACAGCACGCCGACATGAAAAACAGGAACAATGACGACTGGGGAAGAAACCAAAGGGAGTGACATATAAAGGGCTGGTAATGATGGAGTCCAGCTGAGGAGGTGATGGAGTCCAGGAGGTGATGGAGGAGGTGATGGAGGTGATGGAGTCCAGGTGAGTGTCATTATGCGCGTAACGCTGGTGACAGGTGTGCACCTTAACGAACAGCCTGGTGACCTAGAGGCCGGAGAGGGAGCACACGTGACAAGCTGATGCGTTTAACTGCGCTAGCGAGGTCTTGAGCTGCTCTGACTGCTGCAGACAGTGTGTGTGGGGGCGTGTGCACGTGCACGTGCATTCCGTGCGTGCGTATCACTAGCAGGTGTAGGAGGGAAAACGGTGGCCTTGCAGACCCGAGATCAAAGAAGGCTGTTGGGGGTTGAAGTGGGAAACTTGACGCTCGGCTGATTTCTAAGGATGTATTCATAACAAGCAACACAGGGCTGCTTCGCGGATAGCTGAGGAGTTCTTTAGGATAAAAGAAACACACGGTTTTGTGGTATTTGGCATGGGGATCTGAGGCCGTGCGTGGGAAGGAAGGACAGCGGAGTGGGATAGTAAGATGGTGACAGGGAGAGAAATAGTGTGAAGGAAGGACGGTGAATCTATTTTGACTTCCATTATTACCCTTCAAGTCAAGTTTTTGTTGTCACTCAGTAGATAGTCTACGTCTTTTCATTCCTCGTATTTCATTCATTCTTTAACTTCTGCTTTCATTTTTCTCGAGGACCTTTTGTTTTTCTTCTGCATTCCCTCATCTGTCACAGTCCCTCTGCCTCAAAATCTACAAAACACATTTTTTCTGGTAGTAAATCTTTATGCAGCTGGCAACAACAACACACACACACACAGACAGCGGTCCATTAAATAGTCATGCTTGGCCTAGAGTGACTCATCTAATGCAGAGGACATGCATCGTACACAGCCAATGGTCTACTGTCTAAACCTATGGCATCAGAGGAGGCTGGTGAGAGAAGCTGTAGGAAGACGGGCTCATTGTAATGGCTGGAATGGAATCAATAGAATGGAGCTAAACACGTTGTTTCCATGTGTTTGGTGCCATTGATTCCATTCCAGCCATTACAATGAGCCCGTCCACCTACAGCTTCTCTCACCAGCCTCCTCTGTCTGGCATAACAGCTATTCTGGTGTGCCTTGGAAGTCCTGGTCCATCATCCATTTAGCGGTAAGAAAGCCAGAAGGACATATACACGCAGGTTTCCCATTCCACGACCGCAACTGAAGGTTTTGGAAGCGGGGAGTGGAAATGTTAGTCATAACGGAGGTCGAGTCTGTCGTGGTTTTGTTTCTGCGTTCGTGCCGGAGGTTTTTGTCCATACACGTGGTTGTGATTATTGGGTTAAACAGAAGGCACGGGAGAGACAGAGGAACACGTGTCCCTGCACCTAATTGATACCACTTCATGAATGTGCACGAGCATACGCACACAAACGTGCACACTCCAGTATGATAATGTTGGAGGCTATGGAGGAGTAAGGGCTGTCTTGTGTTTGGCTGAAGTTGACAGAGGTGCCTCTAAGAGCTATTTGTCTAAACATCTAAGCATTTAGGCCTAGTCTCAATGTGAGTGTGGATCGGTTGCTTGCGAAGGATTCATTGACACCCAATCTTATCTATGAAAGCCGTTATTAAACAGATGTTCTGGTCCCCTTACCTACCACTGATATTTTACAGAGGACTTCACTGTTCCGCATTAGACCAAGTGAGCTCAGTCTCAAGAAAAGTGTGGTATTCTGTTTACAGTGAGTGACCTGTAAATGAGGGTCTACTGTAACCAAACTTTATACAGTAAATGAAAAAAAATTAGATGGGTTTGTAGAGATTGGCGGGATGGATGGTAAATTATCGACACCGACCACTTATCGCAGGCATTTTGCTGATATCGTTCTTTACAATAAGTAGCCTATTCTACAGAAATGACGTTTGTAATTAAAGAAGTTAGCTAATAATGGGACAATTGATGGCTACAACCATCGAACCAATAGTAGTAGTTGAAAGGATAATAAGAAAAAGCAGCACATTAATGTTATAAACCTATTGTTCTATTTATCGTTATCCCATCAATTCAGACATGTCACGATCGTCAATGGGAGAGAGAGAGGACCAAGGCGCAGCGTGTGGAAAATACATCTTCTCTTTATTAGAAGAAGGACAACGAAACAAAACAACAAACAGACAAACGTGAAGCTATCAAAGACTAAGTGCAAACATGCAACATAGACACAGACAATTACCCACAAAACCCCAATGCCTATGACTGCCTTAAATATGGCTCTCAATCAGAGACAATGAACCACAGCTGCCTCTAATTGAGAACCAATCTAGGCAGCCATAGACATAACTAGACAACTACACTAGACACTACAAAAACACATACATTCCCCATGTCACACCCTGACCTAACTAAAAAACATAAAGAAAACAAAGAATACTAAGGCCAGGGCGTGACAAGACAATTCATCGCGATATGGATTTTTGTCGATATCGCCCAGCTCTAATCTGCAGGAAGTCGCCCGTAGGCGTTGCAAGTCAGTAAAAAGGCAGTCTAGTCTAGTTTTCGTAGTCATTGTCCTTTTGAATTGCCTGAATCCTCAACAGTTTACATTTTTTTCATGCGTGCGTGTGTGTGTGTGTGTGTGTGTGTGTGTGTGTGTGTGTGTGTGTGTGTGTGTGTGTGTGTGTGTGTGTGTGTGTGTGTGTGTGTGTGTGTGTGTGTGTGTGTGTGTGTGGCCACCGAGTTGAAACATGCAGCTGCAGGAAGAGCAGGACTCACAAACCGCTGTGGATTGTTCAGAATTTGCTAAAACACTAGTGTGTGCTAGGTAAATAGTGGTGCTTTCACCTCCACATTCCCTCGTAACTGAGGCGTGACGGTCATGTTGGTCTGTTTTAATCTCTATATTCCATCCCTCTATCCGCCCACCTGTTTTAATCTCTGTTCCATCTCTCTATCCGCCCACCTGTTTTAATCTCTATGTTCCATCACTCTATCCGCCCACCTGTTTTAATCTCTATATTCCATCTCTCTATCCGCCCACCTGTTTTAATCTCTATGTTCCATCCCTCTATCCGCCCACCTGTTTTAATCTCTATGTTCCATCCCTCTATCCGCCCACCTGTTTTAATCTCTATATTCCATCTCTCTATCCGCCCACCTGTTTTAATCTCTATATTCCATCCCTCTATCCGCCCACCTGTTTTAATCTCTATATTCCTTCCCTCTATCCGCCCACCTGTTTTAATCTCTATGTTCCATCCCTCTATCCGCCCACCTGTTTTAATCTCTATGTTCCATCCCTCTATCCGCCCACCTGTTTTAATCTCTATGTTCCATCTCTCTATCCGCCCACCTGTTTTAATCTCTATGTTCCATCCCTCTATCCGCCCACCTGTTTTAATCTCTATGTTCCATCCCTCTATCCGCCCACCTGTTTTAATCTCTATGTTCCATCCCTCTATCCGCCCACCTGTTTTAATCTCTATGTTCCATCCCTCTATCCGCCCACCTGTTTTAATCTCTATATTCCATCCCTCTATCCGCCCACCTGTTTTAATCTCTATGTTCCATCCCTCTATCCGCCCACCTGTTTTAATCTCTATGTTCCATCCCTCTATCCACCCACCTGTTTTAATCTCTATGTTCCATCCCTCTATCCACCCACCTGTTTTAATCTCTATGTTCCTTCCCTCTATCCGCCCACCTGTTTTAATCTCTATGTTCCATCCCTCTATCCGCCCACCTGTTTTAATCTCTATGTTCCATCCCTCTATCCGCCCACCTGTTTTAATCTCTATGTTCCATCCCTCTATCCGCCCACCTGTTTTAATCTCTATGTTCCATCCCTCTATCCGCCCACCTGTTTTAATCTCTATGTTCCATCCCTCTATCCGCCCACCTGTTTTAATCTCTATGTTCCATCTCTCTATCCGCCCACCTGTTTTAATCTCTATGTTCCATCCCTCTATCCGCCCACCTGTTTTAATCTCTATGTTCCTTCCCTCTATCCGCCCACCTGTTTTAATCTCTATGTTCCTTCCCTCTATCCGCCCACCTGTTTTAATCTCTATATTCCGTCCCTCTATCCGCCCACCTGTTTTAATCTCTATGTTCCATCCCTCTATCCGCCCACCTGTTTTAATCTCTATGTTCCTTCCCTCTATCCGCCCACCTGTTTTAATCTCTATGTTCCATCCCTCTATCCGCCCACCTGTTTTAATCTCTATGTTCCATCCCTCTATCCGCCCACCTGTTTTAATCTCTATGTTCCATCCCTCTATCCGCCCACCTGTTTTAATCTCTATGTTCCTTCCCTCTATCCGCCCACCTGTTTTAATCTCTATATTCCTTCCCTCTATCCGCCCACCTGTTTTAATCTCTATGTTCCATCCCTCTATCCGCCTACCTGTTTTAATCTCTATGTTCCATCACTCTATCCGCCCACCTGTTTTAATCTCTATGTTCCATCCCTCTATCCACCCACCTGTTTTAATCTCTATGTTCCATCCCTCTATCCGCCCACCTGTTTTAATCTCTATGTTCCATCCCTCTATCCGCCCACCTGTTTTAATCTCTATGTTCCTTCCCTCTATCCGCCCACCTGTTTTAATCTCTATATTCCATCCCTCTATCCGCCCACCTGTTTTAATCTCTATGTTCCATCCCTCTATCCGCTCACCTGTTTTAATCTCTATGTTCCTTCCCTCTATCCGCCCACCTGTTTTAATCTCTATATTCCTTCCCTCTATCCGCCCACCTGTTTTAATCTCTATGTTCCATCCCTCTATCCGCCCACCTGTTTTAATCTCTATGTTCCATCCCTCTATCCGCCCACCTGTTTTAATCTCTATGTTCCATCCCTCTATCCGCCCACCTGTTTTAATCTCTATGTTCCATCCCTCTATCCGCCCACCTGTTTTAATCTCTATGTTCCATCCCTCTATCCGCCCACCTGTTTTAATCTCTATGTTCCATCCCTCTATCCGCCCACCTGTTTTAATCTCTATGTTCCATCCCTCTATCCGCCCACCTGTTTTAATCTCTATGTTCCTTCCCTCTATCCGCCCACCTGTTTTAATCTCTATATTCCTTCCCTCTATCCGCCCACCTGTTTTAATCTCTATGTTCCATCCCTCTATCCGCCTACCTGTTTTAATCTCTATGTTCCATCCCTCTATCCGCCCACCTGTTTTAATCTCTATGTTCCATCCCTCTATCCACCCACCTGTTTTAATCTATATGTTCCATCCCTCTATCCGCCCACCTGTTTAAATCTCTATATTCCATCCCTCTATCCGCCCACCTGTTTTAATCTCTATGTTCCATCCCTCTATCCGCTCACCTGTTTTAATCTCTATGTTCCTTCCCTCTATCCGCCCACCTGTTTTAATCTCTATGTTCCATCTCTCTATCCGCCCACCTGTTTTAATCTCTATGTTCCATCCCTCTATCCACCCACCTGTTTTAATCTCTATGTTCCTTCCCTCTATCCGCCCACCTGTTTTAATCTCTATGTTCCATCCCTCTATCCGCCCACCTGTTTTAATCTCTATATTCCATCCCTCTATCCGCTCACCTGTTTTAATCTCTATGTTCCTTCCCTCTATCCGCCCACCTGTTTTAATCTCTATATTCCTTCCCTCTATCCGCCCACCTGTTTTAATCTCTATGTTCCATCCCTCTATCCGCCCACCTGTTTTAATCTCTATGTTCCATCCCTCTATCCGCCCACCTGTTTTAATCTCTATGTTCCATCCCTCTATCCGCCCACCTGTTTTAATCTCTATGTTCCATCCCTCTATCCGCCCACCTGTTTTAATCTCTATGTTCCATCCCTCTATCCGCCCACCTGTTTTAATCTCTATGTTCCATCCCTCTATCCGCCCACCTGTTTTAATCTCTATGTTCCATCCCTCTATCCGCCCACCTGTTTTAATCTCTATGTTCCTTCCCTCTATCCGCCCACCTGTTTTAATCTCTATATTCCTTCCCTCTATCCGCCCACCTGTTTTAATCTCTATGTTCCATCCCTCTATCCGCCTACCTGTTTTAATCTCTATGTTCCATCCCTCTATCCGCCCACCTGTTTTAATCTCTATGTTCCATCCCTCTATCCACCCACCTGTTTTAATCTATATGTTCCATCCCTCTATCCGCCCACCTGTTTAAATCTCTATATTCCATCCCTCTATCCGCCCACCTGTTTTAATCTCTATGTTCCATCCCTCTATCCGCTCACCTGTTTTAATCTCTATGTTCCTTCCCTCTATCCGCCCACCTGTTTTAATCTCTATGTTCCATCTCTCTATCCGCCCACCTGTTTTAATCTCTATGTTCCATCCCTCTATCCACCCACCTGTTTTAATCTCTATGTTCCATCCCTCTATCCGCCCACCTGTTTTAATCTCTATGTTCCATCCCTCTATCCGCCCACCTGTTTTAATCTCTATGTTCCATCCCTCTATCCGCCCACCTGTTTTAATCTCTATATTCCATCCCTCTATCCGCCCACCTGTTTTAATCTCTATGTTCCATCCCTCTATCCGCCCACCTGTTTTAATCTCTATGTTCCATCCCTCTATCCGCCCACCTGTTTTAATCTCTATGTTCCATCCCTCTATCCACCCACCTGTTTTAATCTCTATGTTCCTTCCCTCTATCCGCCCACCTGTTTTAATCTCTATTTTCCATCCCTCTATCCGCCCACCTGTTTTAATCTCTATGTTCCATCCCTCTATCCGCCCACCTGTTTTAATCTCTATGTTCCATCCCTCTATCCGCCCACCTGTTTTAATCTCTATGTTCCATCCCTCTATCCGCCCACCTGTTTTAATCTCTATGTTCCATCCCTCTATCCGCCCACCTGTTTTAATCTCTATGTTCCATCCCTCTATCCTCCCACCTGTTTTAATCTCTATGTTCCATCTCTCTATCCGCCCACCTGTTTTAATCTCTATGTTCCATCCCTCTATCCGCCCACCTGTTTTAATCTCTATGTTCCATCTCTCTATCCGCCCACCTGTTTTAATCTCTATGTTCCATCACTCTATCCGCCCACCTGTTTTAATCTCTATATTCCATCTCTCTATCCGCCCACCTGTTTTAATCTCTATGTTCCATCCCTCTATCCGCCCACCTGTTTTAATCTCTATGTTCCATCCCTCTATCCGCCCACCTGTTTTAATCTCTATATTCCATCTCTCTATCCGCCCACCTGTTTTAATCTCTATATTCCATCCCTCTATCCGCCCACCTGTTTTAATCTCTATATTCCCTCCCTCTATCCGCCCACCTGTTTTAATCTCTATGTTCCATCCCTCTATCCGCCCACCTGTTTTAATCTCTATGTTCCATCCCTCTATCCGCCCACCTGTTTTAATCTCTATGTTCCATCTCTCTATCCGCCCACCTGTTTTAATCTCTATGTTCCATCCCTCTATCCGCCCACCTGTTTTAATCTCTATGTTCCATCCCTCTATCCGCCCACCTGTTTTAATCTCTATTTTCCATCCCTCTATCCGCCCACCTGTTTTAATCTCTATGTTCCATCCCTCTATCCGCCCACCTGTTTTAATCTCTATATTCCATCCCTCTATCCGCCCACCTGTTTTAATCTCTATGTTCCATCCCTCTATCCGCCCACCTGTTTTAATCTCTATGTTCCATCCCTCTATCCACCCACCTGTTTTAATCTCTATGTTCCATCCCTCTATCCACCCACCTGTTTTAATCTCTATGTTCCTTCCCTCTATCCGCCCACCTGTTTTAATCTCTATGTTCCATCCCTCTATCCGCCCACCTGTTTTAATCTCTATGTTCCATCCCTCTATCCGCCCACCTGTTTTAATCTCTATGTTCCATCCCTCTATCCGCCCACCTGTTTTAATCTCTATGTTCCATCCCTCTATCCGCCCACCTGTTTTAATCTCTATGTTCCATCCCTCTATCCGCCCACCTGTTTTAATCTCTATGTTCCATCTCTCTATCCGCCCACCTGTTTTAATCTCTATGTTCCATCCCTCTATCCGCCCACCTGTTTTAATCTCTATGTTCCTTCCCTCTATCCGCCCACCTGTTTTAATCTCTATGTTCCATCCCTCTATCCGCCCACCTGTTTTAATCTCTATATTCCGTCCCTCTATCCGCCCACCTGTTTTAATCTCTATGTTCCATCCCTCTATCCGCCCACCTGTTTTAATCTCTATGTTCCTTCCCTCTATCCGCCCACCTGTTTTAATCTCTATGTTCCATCCCTCTATCCGCCCACCTGTTTTAATCTCTATGTTCCATCCCTCTATCCGCCCACCTGTTTTAATCTCTATGTTCCATCCCTCTATCCGCCCACCTGTTTTAATCTCTATGTTCCATCCCTCTATCCGCCCACCTGTTTTAATCTCTATGTTCCATCCCTCTATCCGCCCACCTGTTTTAATCTCTATGTTCCATCCCTCTATCCGCCCACCTGTTTTAATCTCTATGTTCCATCCCTCTATCCGCCCACCTGTTTTAATCTCTATGTTCCATCCCTCTATCCGCCCACCTGTTTTAATCTCTATGTTCCATCCCTCTATCCGCCCACCTGTTTTAATCTCTATGTTCCATCTCTCTATCCGCCCACCTGTTTTAATCTCTATGTTCCATCCCTCTATCCGCCCACCTGTTTTAATCTCTATATTCCATCTTTCTATCCGCCCACCTGTTTTAATCTCTATGTTCCATCCCTCTATCCGCCCACCTGTTTTAATCTCTATATTCCATCTCTCTATCCGCCCACCTGTTTTAATCTCTATGTTCCATCCCTCTATCCGCCCACCTGTTTTAATCTCTATGTTCCATCCCTCTATCCGCCCACCTGTTTTAATCTCTATGTTCCATCTCTCTATCCGCTCACCTGTTTTAATCTCTATGTTCCATCCCTCTATCCGCCCACCTGTTTTAATCTCTATGTTCCATCTCTCTATCCGCTCACCTGTTTTAATCTCTATGTTCCATCCCTCTATCCGCCCACCTGTTTTAATCTCTATGTTCCATCCCTCTATCCGCCCACCTGTTTTAATCTCTATGTTCCATCTCTCTATCCGCCCACCTGTTTTAATCTCTATGTTCCATCCCTCTATCCGCCCACCTGTTTTAATCTCTATATTCCATCTTTCTATCCGCCCACCTGTTTTAATCTCTATGTTCCATCCCTCTATCCGCCCACCTGTTTTAATCTCTATGTTCCATCTCTCTATCCACCCACCTGTCTCTCAATCTCTATATTAAACACTTCTCTCTCTCTCTCTCTTTCTCCCCCCTCTATATCCTTCCCTTCTGTCCTCTTCTCCAGGTAAGGCGGCTAGTACCGACACCGGTCCGGGAGGGGACTACGGTGTACCCACCCCAGGCCCCGCCTTCAAGGAGGTGTGGCAAGTCAAGGTGTGGCCAAAGGGGCTGGGCCAGGCCAAGAACCTGGTGGGCGTCTACCGTCTGTGCCTGACCGAGAAGACGGTCAACTTCGTCAAGCTTAATTCAGACGCCGCCGCCGTGGTCCTGCAACTGATGAATGTGAGGCGCTGCGGTCACTCCGAGAACTTCTTCTTCGTGGAGGTTGGTCGTTCCGCGGTCACAGGCCCCGGGGAGTTCTGGATGCAGGTGAGATGAGATGTAACACAGGCCTAGTGTTTGGGGTTACAGCTCTGAATGGTCACTGTGTTTTGATTGGCAAGCTGTGTATTCATCCTAATGCATGACCATTTGATGTTGGCTAAACTGAAAGGAAAAGAGAACCCAAAGAGTATAACTGTGTTCTGTCTCATGCAGGTGGATGACTCTGTGGTGGCCCAGAACATGCATGAGACCCTGCTGGAAGCCATGAAGGCCTTGAGCGAGGAGTTCCGCCAGCGCAGCAAGTCGCAGTCCAACTCCGGACCAGGGGGGGGCGCTACAGCCTCCAACCCCATCAGCGTCCCCTCGCGACGCCACCACCCCAACCCGCCCCCCAGCCAGGTGGGCTTCACCCGCAGGCCCCGCACTGAGCCACCTGGAGGGGCTGGAACAGGGGGCAACAGTGCCAACGCATCGCCCACTCCCCGCCACAGCTTCCCCAGGTCACGCACAGCCAGTGACGGGGGTAAAGGTGAAGAAGGTGTGGGTGGAGTGTGTGGAGGGGTAGGGCAGAGTTCCAGTCTTACTACCAACGGGTCCTGCTCCACCACGCCCATCCTCAGGTCCAAATCGGCCCGCTCGGCCCCCACCCTGGCCAAGAACAACCCCATGGGCCTGATGCGCTCTGTCTCCACCCCAGCCCCCTCCCCGGCCCCCAGCCTCTCCTCCAACTCCGGCCACGGCTCAGAGTTTGGGGTAGTGGTGGGTGCGACCGGAGGAAGTGGTGGAGGAGCAGGGGCCGGTGCATACAGCCGCGTCCCCTCCCACAACGCTTCCGTGTCGGGCTCCCCCAGCGACTATGGCTCCTCGGATGAGTACGGCTCCAGCCCTGGGGAGCAGTCCTCCCACTCCCTCCTGGCCCCCTTCCCCAACATGCCTGGAGGTTCAGCCGGGTTGGGCGGCCACGGTCAACCCCTGGACGATGAGGCTACTAACTACATCCTAATGGGCCAGCGGGGTGGAAGTGGCGGTGGAGCCACGTCATCTGGCTCTCTGCCTGCTGGTGCATCCAGCTCAGCCCCTTCCCACCAGGCCCAGACAAGGAGGGTCCTGCGTCGCTCCTCCAGCCGGGAATGTGAGGCTGAGAGGCGGCTGCTGAGCAAGCGGGCGTCCCTGCCCCCCATGGCCCTGGAGCGCCTGGCCCCACGGCCCCTCAGGGGGGAGGAGGAGCAGGACGAGGACGTGGCCGACTACGCCATCATGTCACGCAGCACCAGCAGGGAGTCCTTCACCACCTCCTCCTCTTCACGGAGAGACTCTGAAATAAGTCCCGGTGGAGAGGGGGGAGGAGGGGGGTACCTGGATGTGGCTGGAGAGTTGGGTGGAGGTGGAGGTATAGTGCGGGATAACGGCTACATGTCCATGCTACCGGGAGGAGTGACCCAACCCCCTGTCAACCTCAACAACTCGCTTTCCGCCTCTGTTGCTGACGAGTCCAAGCTGGCGGACGACTACATGGCCATGACACCCAACAACAGCGTATCACCGCCACAACAGATCCGGCCCCCTCCCGGAGACGGCTACATGATGATGTCACCCAACAGCAGCTGCTCTCCGGACCAGCGTGGGGGCCTGGCAGGCGGGGCCTGGGTGGGCAGCAGCAGCGCGGACAGCCGGGCGGGCAGCGACTACATGAACATGTCCCCCATCAGCGCCCGCTCGGCCAACAGCAGCCCCCCTCCCCCCGAGCACCCCCCTCAGACAGACCCCCACCCCCTTCAGCAGGCCCCTCAGACAGACCCCCATCCCCTTCAGCACGCTCCCAAGATGGTCTACTCCTACTACTCACTGCCCCGCTCCTACAAACACACGCCACCTGGTGGACACTTTGAGGACGGCCGAGGCAGGAGGCCCAATGGGAGCGGTGGTGGTAGAGGGGTTGGCAGGGCAGTGG